>NC_082681.1:127249092-127543000 GCF_025265405.1 Mesoplodon densirostris | reverse complement strand
CCATTGGTCCCAGAAAGGCTCTGCTGCCCTAGGAACCAGATTGGGGAATGGAGAAATGCTGCCGCCTTGTGGCCGTTTCCCACAACAGCAGCTTTAAACCCAGTGCTAATGCTCACTAAATATTCACACTCATTGCAGGCCTGTGAATGACACCTGCCCTCAAAAACAATCCTGGGGTCAAAAATTGACCACAAAATTGAAAAGAGGGCAACCACCCAAGAACACAATTTCAAGAGGTTAATTGTACTCTCCGTTTTTCTCTGTTTTTCTGTACCAGAAATTTAAAAACGCATGGAAAAATGCTGAACATTAGGAATGATTAAAGATATGCAAATCCAAATTACAAAAACCTATCAGCTCACACAAGTCAGAATGGCCATCAGCAAAAATTCTGCAAACAATAAATGCTGAAGGGGTTTTGGAGAAATGCCTACCCTTGGTTCAACGTGGGACATGGTAAGAGCCAGTAATGAAAACAAAAATGAGGTGCCTTGTAAAGGTAAATACTGAGCTACCATCCAATCAAGCATACCTACTGCTGGGCCTAACGCCTGAGGGGATGAGAATCAAAAAGACACAGGCTGGGCTTCACTGGTGGCACAGTGGTTGAGAGTCTGCCTGCCAATGCAGGGGACACGGGTTCATGCCCCGGTTCGGGAAGATCCCACATGCCATGGAGCGGCTGGTCCCGTGAGCTATGGCTGCTGGGCCTGCGCGTCCGGAGCCTGTGCTCTGCAATGGGAGGGTCCACGGCAGTGAGAGGCCCACGTACCACAAAAAAAAGACATACACTGGAAATCCTGCACTCCAGCAATATTTACCATAGCCAACACTTGGAAGCTATAAAAATGTCCATCCACAGAGGAATGCACAAAGAAGAAGTGGTCTGTGTACACAATGGAATATGACTCCAATAAAAAAATATAAATTCAATTTATAAAACAAACATAAGTAAGGAGACATCAGCTTTTGGGGGCACATTCCACTCTAATATATATAACCGAGGAACACCACTGCCAGGATGGTCTGTTTCCCTAGTTACCAGATCGGGAAGAGCAGAAATGCTGCCGCCCTCTGGCCGTTACCTGCAACAGCAGCTTTAAAACCTCTGCTAAGGGTCACTTCATATGCACCAGTACTGGAGGGCTCTAAATGAAACCTGCCCTCCAAATGTCTTGAGGGCGGTAATGGCCAAAATATTTGTAAATGTCACACATACTTCACAAAAACAATTTGAAGAGGTAAGCTGTACTCACAGTTTGAAGAAAAAAAGGACATGCCAGAAAGCTCAATTTCAAGGGATTATGAGACGCATGCAAATCCAACCACAAAGTGGTATCAGCTCACACTCGTCAGAATAAACATCAGCAAAAATACTACAAACAATAAACGCTGAAGGTGTTGTGGAGAAGAGCATAACCTCAACTTTAAGTGGGACGTAACCTGGTAAGAGCCACTAATGAGAACAGAATGGAGGTGCCTCTACAAGGTAAACATTTTGCTACCATATGATCCAGCAGGCCCACTCCTGGGCCTATCACCTAAGAACACAGAATTGGAAAGACACAGGCAGGCAAATGTGCATTGCCGCAGCATTACAATAGCCATGACACGGAAGCAACCAAAAAGTCCATCAACAGATGAGTGGACAAAGAAGAACTGATACATGTACAGACAGAATATTAGCCAAGGAATAAATGGACACAATGCCATTTGCAGCACCGTAGATGAGTCTAGAGGTAATCACGTGACTTGTAGAAAGTCAGAAAGAGAAAGACACATATCGTATGATATCACTTATAGTTGTTACCGAAAAATTGATACCAGTGAAGATATTTCCACAGAGAAGGGCAATCACAGATTCAATAAACAAACTTATGGTTCACCAATGGAAAGGCGTGAGGATTGGATACGTTAGGATATTGGGGTTAACAGACATATACAAACACAGGTGAAATATATAATCACCAAACACCTACGGAATACCAAGAGAAGACTACTCAACATTCTGTCCTAACGTACATGGGAAAAGGATCCCAGGAAGAACACACATATGTATATGTGTAAAAGAACCACATGGTGCACACCTACAACAAGCCAAACATTGTAATCAAACTTGCTGTGATAAAAAATAAAAGTTAAATTAAAAAAACGAACAAGAAGTGGTGAGACAAACTTAAGGGGCTTTTTCCTGGCACATTCCATTCTAAATTACAGCCTAGAACACGATTTCCATTGAGGCTCTTTTGCCCTAGTAACCAGATTTGGTAAAGGAGAACTGCTGCCACCTTGTGGCCGTTTCACACAACAGCAGCTTTAATCCCAGCGCTAATGGTCAGTTCATATTCAAAATAACTGCAGACCTGTAAATGACACCTGCCCTGAAAACAAATCCTGGGGTCGTATATCGACCAAAAAGTTCAACAGACGTCCATATTTCGAAACGACAGTTTCAAGAGGCATATTTTACACACATTTGTGTTCTGCTTCTTTTTCTTTATTTGTTTTGTTACAAAACGGGAATGGAAAAAGGCAACCCTCAGAGTGGGAGGAAATATTTGCAAACGAATCAATGGACAAAGGTTTAATCTCCAATATATATAAACAGCTCATGCAGCTTAATATTAAAAAGACAAACAACCCAATACAAAAATGGGTAGAAGATTTAAATTGACATTTCTTCAAAGAAGACACAGAGATGGCCAGGACGCACATGAAAAGCTGCTCAACATCACTAATTATTAGAGAAATGCAAATCAAAACGTCAAGGAGGTATCACCTCACACCTGTTAGAATGGGCATCATCAGAAAATCTACAAACAACAAATGCTGGGGAGGGTGTGGACAAATGGAACCCTCTTCCACTATTGGTGGGAATGTAAATTGATGCAGTCACTATGGAGAACAGTATGGAGGTTCCTTAAAAACTAAAAATAGAATTACCATAGGATCCAGCAATCCCACTTCTGGGCATATACCCAGAGAAAACCATAAATCAAAAAGACACATTCACCACAATGTTCATTGCAGCGCTATTTACAATAGCTAGGTAATGGAAGCAACCTAAATGCCCACAGACAGACGAATGGATAAAGAGGTGGTACATATATAAAATGGAATATTACTCAGCCATACAAAGGAATGAAACTGGGTCATTTGTAGAGATGTCGATGGATCTAGAGACTGTCATACAGAGTGAAGTAAGTCACAAAGAGAAAAACAAATATTGTATATTAATGCATATATGTGGAACCTAGAAAAATGGTACAGATGAACCGGTTTGCAGGGCAGAAATAGAGACACAGAGGTAGAGAACAAACGTATGGACACCAAGCGGGGGAAGCCATGGGGTGGTGGTGGTGGGATGAGTTGGGAGATTGGGATTGACCTGTATACATGTATATGTATAAAATAGATAACTAATAATAACCTGCTGTATAAAAAAATAAATTAAATTTCCAAAGTTTAAAAAATAAATAAAATTTAAAAATAAAACAGAAAATAGTTCTTCCCTTCACACAGATGTATTTATATGAATGAATTATTTCCATCCTTATATCTATAAATACATAAAAGAGGAATAAAATCTACCTTGAACCAAAAAAGAAAAAAAAAACAGAACCCACCAGTTATAGAGAGGAAAACCCTATCAGGGCACTTGCTCCAGTGGGAAACAATTCTGAAGTTGGTCAGAGGTGGGGAATCATCTCCCATGCAGCCAGCAGCCGCCCCTCAAGGAGCGTCCTCATTTCAAAGCTGGGGGACCGTGCCGAGGCATCTGTGAGTAAACGTGAGCTGAGTCCCAGGCCAGCCGCTGCTGAACTGTTCCCACCCTTCCCAGGTAAAACACCTCAATATGTACAAGGACTTGAAAGCCTAGAGGAAGGGCCGTGGAGCCACACCAGCGACAGCACGCAGGCCGACTTGGTGCCTGCAGGCCAGCCAGGATGGTCCTGGCCCCGGGCGCTCTTCTGGAAGCTTTCCATTTCCCTGCCTGAGATACCCCTCCAGTCCCAGCCCCCACTGCTTTTCTCCTTGCTCACCTCTGCCCAGGGAGAAATTCCAGCGGAAGCTATGGGTGACACATCCTCTTCTTTAGCAGGTGGCAGCCTGGAAACTCCTGCAGAAAGTCCAGCAGAGCCCCACTCACACGGGCCACCCACAAAGCCGTGGCCCCTCCCTCCCTCCCACCAGCAGAGCCCCGAGACTGCTGACGGGGCAGAGAATATGGCGTCAGGCACAGCTGCAGGGGCTCTTGCTGCCTGCAGTGGTGTTTATATTGACTTCAAGCCAGGCACACCTGGGGAGGGCTGGCCGGCAGGGTCAGGCTGCCCAGGTCAGCCAATCCTCACCCCTCAGGGGCTCACATTGCAGAAAATGGACCTCGCTGAACCGGCCAGGTCCTGAGACTCAGGAGAGACAAGGGGCTGCAGCTCCGGCTTGTTTTCTAATCATTTTATCTGGCTCGTGAGTGGGAGACAACTTCAAGAAGACCCTCCGCCTCTCCTAATGCGAGGAACCCAGGAGTCAGGGAGAGGAGGGGTGATGGGTGGAGACAGAGGCCTGGTGCCCCGGCTGCAGTGGAAGTCTCTGGAAGACCAGGCAGAGGGAGGCCGCACAGAGTGATGCCCAGGGTCACAGACCTGTCGGAGCTGCTGTTTGTTAGTTCAAGTCCTGCTCTCAGGTGCTCTGTGTCAGCTCCGAGTGACAGGCGATCTGGCGTGCTCTGAAATGAGGGCTATGTGCACGGTTCCTGTGTGCCCAGCCCTGCCGTGGTACCTGCCCAGGGGAGCTCCGTATCCTGGGAGGGGTCTGACCACGAGAGCCCCATGGGCTGCTGGGTAGTTGTGCAGGTGAGCTCCATAACCTGGGAGTGGCCTGACCATGAGAGCCCCGTGGGCTGCTGGGGACCTGCCCAGGTGAGCCCAATATCCTGGGAGGGGCCTGACCAGGAGAGCCCCATGGGCTGCTGGGTAGTTGTGCAGGTGAGCTCCATAACCTGGGATTGCCCTGACCACGAGAGCCCTGTGTGCTGCTGGGGACCTGGTAAAGGATGTCAAGACAGTCAGTGAAGCCACCGAGGATATACACCCAGTAGTTCCTAATTCCTACACCCTGCTGGTCATTCTACCATCCACCAGGACATGCTATTCTGAATTAGACTTCAGTGATGCCTTCTTCTGTATTCCATTGGTCCCAGAAAGGCTCTGCTGCCCTAGGAACCAGATTTGGGAATGGAGAAATGCTGCCGCCTTGTGGCCGTTTCCCACAACAGCAGCTTTAAACCCAGTGCTAATGCTCACTAAATATTCACACTCATTGCAGGCCTGTGAATGACACCTGCCCTCAAAAACAATCCTGGGGTCAAAAATTGACCACAAAATTGAAAAGAGGGCAACCACCCAAGAACACAATTTCAAGAGGTTAATTGTACTCTCCGTTTTTTTCTGTTTTTCTGTACCAGAAATTTAAAAACGCATGGAAAAATGCTGAACATTAGGAATGATTAAAGATATGCAAATCCAAATTACAAAAACCTATCAGCTCACACAAGTCAGAATGGCCATCAGCAAAAATTCTGCAAACAATAAATGCTGAAGGGGTTTTGGAGAAATGCCTACCCTTGGTTCAACGTGGGACATGGTAAGAGCCAGTAATGAAAACAAAAATGAGGTGCCTTGTAAAGGTAAATACTGAGCTACCATCCAATCAAGCATACCTACTGCTGGGCCTAACGCCTGAGGGGATGAGAATCAAAAAGACACAGGCTGGGCTTCACTGGTGGCACAGTGGTTGAGAGTCTGCCTGCCAATGCAGGGGACACGGGTTCATGCCCCGGTTCGGGAAGATCCCACATGCCATGGAGCGGCTGGTCCCGTGAGCTATGGCTGCTGGGCCTGCGCGTCCGGAGCCTGTGCTCTGCAATGGGAGGGTCCACGGCAGTGAGAGGCCCACGTACCGCAAAAAAAAAAAAAAGACACAGGCTGGCAGTCCTGCACTCCAGCAATATTTACCATAGCCAACACTTGGAAGCTATAAAAATGTCCATCCACAGAGGAATGCACAAAGAAGAAGTGGTCTGTGTACACAATGGAATATGACTCCAATAAAAAAATATAAATTCAATTTATAAAACAAACATAAGTAAGGAGACATCAGCTTTTGGGGGCACATTCCACTCTAATATATATAACCGAGGAACACCACTGCCAGGATGGTCTGTTTCCCTAGTTACCAGATCGGGAAGAGCAGAAATGCTGCCGCCCTCTGGCCGTTACCTGCAACAGCAGCTTTAAAACCTCTGCTAAGGGTCACTTCATATGCACCAGTACTGGAGGGCTCTAAATGAAACCTGCCCTCCAAATGTCTTGAGGGCGGTAATGGCCAAAATATTTGTAAATGTCACACATACTTCACAAAAACAATTTGAAGAGGTAAGCTGTACTCACAGTTTGAAGAAAAAAAGGACATGCCAGAAAGCTCAATTTCAAGGGATTATGAGACGCATGCAAATCCAACCACAAAGTGGTATCAGCTCACACTCGTCAGAATAAACATCAGCAAAAATACTACAAACAATAAACGCTGAAGGTGTTGTGGAGAAGAGCATAACCTCAACTTTAAGTGGGACGTAACCTGGTAAGAGCCACTAATGAGAACAGAATGGAGGTGCCTCTACAAGGTAAACATTTTGCTACCATATGATCCAGCAGGCCCACTCCTGGGCCTATCACCTAAGAACACAGAATTGGAAAGACACAGGCAGGCAAATGTGCATTGCCGCAGCATTACAATAGCCATGACACGGAAGCAACCAAAAAGTCCATCAACAGATGAGTGGACAAAGAAGAACTGATACATGTACAGACAGAATATTAGCCAAGGAAAAAATGGACATAATGCCATTTGCAGCACCGTAGATGAGTCTAGAGGTAATCACGTGACTTGTAGAAAGTCAGAAAGAGAAAGACACATATCGTATGATATCACTTATAGTTGTTACCGAAAAATTGATACCAGTGAAGATATTTCCACAGAGAAGGGCAATCACAGATTCAATAAACAAACTTATGGTTCACCAATGGAAAGGCGTGAGGATTGGATACGTTAGGATATTGGGGTTAACAGACATATACAAACACAGGTGAAATATATAATCACCAAACACCTACGGAATACCAAGAGAAGACTACTCAACATTCTGTCCTAACGTACATGGGAAAAGGATCCCAGGAAGAACACACATATGTATATGTGTAAAAGAACCACATGGTGCACACCTACAACAAGCCAAACATTGTAATCAAACTTGCTGTGATAAAAAATAAAAGTTAAATTAAAAAAACGAACAAGAAGTGGTGAGACAAACTTAAGGGGCTTTTTCCTGGCACATTCCATTCTAAATTACAGCCTAGAACACGATTTCCATTGAGGCTCTTTTGCCCTAGTAACCAGATTTGGTAAAGGAGAACTGCTGCCACCTTGTGGCCGTTTCACACAACAGCAGCTTTAATCCCAGCGCTAATGGTCAGTTCATATTCAAAATAACTGCAGACCTGTAAATGACACCTGCCCTGAAAACAAATCCTGGGGTCGTATATCGACCAAAAAGTTCAACAGACGTCCATATTTCGAAACGACAGTTTCAAGAGGCATATTTTACACACATTTGTGTTCTGCTTCTTTTTCTTTATTTGTTTTGTTACAAAACGGGAATGGAAAAAGGCAACCCTCAGAGTGGGAGGAAATATTTGCAAACGAATCAATGGACAAAGGTTTAATCTCCAATATATATAAACAGCTCATGCAGCTTAATATTAAAAAGACAAACAACCCAATACAAAAATGGGTAGAAGATTTAAATTGACATTTCTTCAAAGAAGACACAGAGATGGCCAAGACGCACATGAAAAGCTGCTCAACATCACTAATTATTAGAGAAATGCAAATCAAAACGTCAAGGAGGTATCACCTCACACCTGTTAGAATGGGCATCATCAGAAAATCTACAAACAACAAATGCTGGGGAGGGTGTGGACAAATGGAACCCTCTTCCACTATTGGTGGGAATGTAAATTGATGCAGTCACTATGGAGAACAGTATGGAGGTTCCTTAAAAACTAAAAATAGAATTACCATAGGATCCAGCAATCCCACTTCTGGGCATATACCCAGAGAAAACCATAAATCAAAAAGACACATTCACCACAATGTTCATTGCAGCGCTATTTACAATAGCTAGGTAATGGAAGCAACCTAAATGCCCACAGACAGACGAATGGATAAAGAGGTGGTACATATATAAAATGGAATATTACTCAGCCATACAAAGGAATGAAACTGGGTCATTTGTAGAGATGTCGATGGATCTAGAGACTGTCATACAGAGTGAAGTAAGTCACAAAGAGAAAAACAAATATTGTATATTAATGCATATATGTGGAACCTAGAAAAATGGTACAGATGAACCGGTTTGCAGGGCAGAAATAGAGACACAGAGGTAGAGAACAAACGTATGGACACCAAGCGGGGGAAGCCATGGGGTGGTGGTGGTGGGATGAGTTGGGAGATTGGGATTGACCTGTATACATGTATATGTATAAAATAGATAACTAATAATAACCTGCTGTATAAAAAAATAAATTAAATTTCCAAAGTTTAAAAAATAAATAAAATTTAAAAATAAAACAGAAAATAGTTCTTCCCTTCACACAGATGTATTTATATGAATGAATTATTTCCATCCTTATATCTATAAATACATAAAAGAGGAATAAAATCTACCTTGAACCAAAAAAGAAAAAAAAAACAGAACCCACCAGTTATAGAGAGGAAAACCCTATCAGGGCACTTGCTCCAGTGGGAAACAATTCTGAAGTTGGTCAGAGGTGGGGAATCATCTCCCATGCAGCCAGCAGCCGCCCCTCAAGGGGCATCCTCATTTCAAAGCTGGGGGACCGTGCCGAGGCATCTGTGAGTAAACGTGAGCTGAGTCCCAGGCCAGCCGCTGCTGAACTGTTCCCACCCTTCCCAGGTAAAACACCTCAATATGTACAAGGACTTGAAAGCCTAGAGGAAGGGCCGTGGAGCCACACCAGCGACAGCACGCAGGCCGACTTGGTGCCTGCAGGCCAGCCAGGATGGTCCTGGCCCCGGGCGCTCTTCTGGAAGCTTTCCATTTCCCTGCCTGAGATACCCCTCCAGTCCCAGCCCCCACTGCTTTTCTCCTTGCTCACCTCTGCCCAGGGAGAAATTCCAGCGGAAGCTATGGGTGACACATCCTCTTCTTTAGCAGGTGGCAGCCTGGAAACTCCTGCAGAAAGTCCAGCAGAGCCCCACTCACACGGGCCACCCACAAAGCCGTGGCCCCTCCCTCCCTCCCACCAGCAGAGCCCCGAGACTGCTGACGGGGCAGAGAATATGGCGTCAGGCACAGCTGCAGGGGCTCTTGCTGCCTGCAGTGGTGTTTATATTGACTTCAAGCCAGGCACACCTGGGGAGGGCTGGCCGGCAGGGTCAGGCTGCCCAGGTCAGCCAATCCTCACCCCTCAGGGGCTCACATTGCAGAAAATGGACCTCGCTGAACCGGCCAGGTCCTGAGACTCAGGAGAGACAAGGGGCTGCAGCTCCGGCTTGTTTTCTAATCATTTTATCTGGCTCGTGAGTGGGAGACAACTTCAAGAAGACCCTCCGCCTCTCCTAATGCGAGGAACCCAGGAGTCAGGGAGAGGAGGGGTGATGGGTGGAGACAGAGGCCTGGTGCCCCGGCTGCAGTGGAAGTCTCTGGAAGACCAGGCAGAGGGAGGCCGCACAGAGTGATGCCCAGGGTCACAGACCTGTCGGAGCTGCTGTTTGTTAGTTCAAGTCCTGCTCTCAGGTGCTCTGTGTCAGCTCCGAGTGACAGGCGATCTGGCGTGCTCTGAAATGAGGGCTATGTGCACGGTTCCTGTGTGCCCAGCCCTGCCGTGGTACCTGCCCAGGGGAGCTCCGTATCCTGGGAGGGGTCTGACCACGAGAGCCCCATGGGCTGCTGGGTAGTTGTGCAGGTGAGCTCCATAACCTGGGAGTGGCCTGACCATGAGAGCCCCGTGGGCTGCTGGGGACCTGCCCAGGTGAGCCCAATATCCTGGGAGGGGCCTGACCAGGAGAGCCCCATGGGCTGCTGGGTAGTTGTGCAGGTGAGCTCCATAACCTGGGATTGCCCTGACCACGAGAGCCCCGTGTGCTGCTGGGGACCTGGTAAAGGATGTCAAGACAGTCAGTGAAGCCACCGAGGATATACACCCAGTAGTTCCTAATTCCTACACCCTGCTGGTCATTCTACCATCCACCAGGACATGCTATTCTGAATTAGACTTCAGTGATGCCTTCTTCTGTATTCCATTGGTCCCAGAAAGGCTCTGCTGCCCTAGGAACCAGATTGGGGAATGGAGAAATGCTGCCGCCTTGTGGCCGTTTCCCACAACAGCAGCTTTAAACCCAGTGCTAATGCTCACTAAATATTCACACTCATTGCAGGCCTGTGAATGACACCTGCCCTCAAAAACAATCCTGGGGTCAAAAATTGACCACAAAATTGAAAAGAGGGCAACCACCCAAGAACACAATTTCAAGAGGTTAATTGTACTCTCCGTTTTTTTCTGTTTTTCTGTACCAGAAATTTAAAAACGCATGGAAAAATGCTGAACATTAGGAATGATTAAAGATATGCAAATCCAAATTACAAAAACCTATCAGCTCACACAAGTCAGAATGGCCATCAGCAAAAATTCTGCAAACAATAAATGCTGAAGGGGTTTTGGAGAAATGCCTACCCTTGGTTCAACGTGGGACATGGTAAGAGCCAGTAATGAAAACAAAAATGAGGTGCCTTGTAAAGGTAAATACTGAGCTACCATCCAATCAAGCATACCTACTGCTGGGCCTAACGCCTGAGGGGATGAGAATCAAAAAGACACAGGCTGGGCTTCACTGGTGGCACAGTGGTTGAGAGTCTGCCTGCCAATGCAGGGGACACGGGTTCATGCCCCGGTTCGGGAAGATCCCACATGCCATGGAGCGGCTGGTCCCGTGAGCTATGGCTGCTGGGCCTGCGCGTCCGGAGCCTGTGCTCTGCAATGGGAGGGTCCACGGCAGTGAGAGGCCCACGTACCACAAAAAAAAGACATACACTGGAAATCCTGCACTCCAGCAATATTTACCATAGCCAACACTTGGAAGCTATAAAAATGTCCATCCACAGAGGAATGCACAAAGAAGAAGTGGTCTGTGTACACAATGGAATATGACTCCAATAAAAAAATATAAATTCAATTTATAAAACAAACATAAGTAAGGAGACATCAGCTTTTGGGGGCACATTCCACTCTAATATATATAACCGAGGAACACCACTGCCAGGATGGTCTGTTTCCCTAGTTACCAGATCGGGAAGAGCAGAAATGCTGCCGCCCTCTGGCCGTTACCTGCAACAGCAGCTTTAAAACCTCTGCTAAGGGTCACTTCATATGCACCAGTACTGGAGGGCTCTAAATGAAACCTGCCCTCCAAATGTCTTGAGGGCGGTAATGGCCAAAATATTTGTAAATGTCACACATACTTCACAAAAACAATTTGAAGAGGTAAGCTGTACTCACAGTTTGAAGAAAAAAAGGACATGCCAGAAAGCTCAATTTCAAGGGATTATGAGACGCATGCAAATCCAACCACAAAGTGGTATCAGCTCACACTCGTCAGAATAAACATCAGCAAAAATACTACAAACAATAAACGCTGAAGGTGTTGTGGAGAAGAGCATAACCTCAACTTTAAGTGGGACGTAACCTGGTAAGAGCCACTAATGAGAACAGAATGGAGGTGCCTCTACAAGGTAAACATTTTGCTACCATATGATCCAGCAGGCCCACTCCTGGGCCTATCACCTAAGAACACAGAATTGGAAAGACACAGGCAGGCAAATGTGCATTGCCGCAGCATTACAATAGCCATGACACGGAAGCAACCAAAAAGTCCATCAACAGATGAGTGGACAAAGAAGAACTGATACATGTACAGACAGAATATTAGCCAAGGAAAAAATGGACATAATGCCATTTGCAGCACCGTAGATGAGTCTAGAGGTAATCACGTGACTTGTAGAAAGTCAGAAAGAGAAAGACACATATCGTATGATATCACTTATAGTTGTTACCGAAAAATTGATACCAGTGAAGATATTTCCACAGAGAAGGGCAATCACAGATTCAATAAACAAACTTATGGTTCACCAATGGAAAGGCGTGAGGATTGGATACGTTAGGATATTGGGGTTAACAGACATATACAAACACAGGTGAAATATATAATCACCAAACACCTACGGAATACCAAGAGAAGACTACTCAACATTCTGTCCTAACGTACATGGGAAAAGGATCCCAGGAAGAACACACATATGTATATGTGTAAAAGAACCACATGGTGCACACCTACAACAAGCCAAACATTGTAATCAAACTTGCTGTGATAAAAAATAAAAGTTAAATTAAAAAAACGAACAAGAAGTGGTGAGACAAACTTAAGGGGCTTTTTCCTGGCACATTCCATTCTAAATTACAGCCTAGAACACGATTTCCATTGAGGCTCTTTTGCCCTAGTAACCAGATTTGGTAAAGGAGAACTGCTGCCACCTTGTGGCCGTTTCACACAACAGCAGCTTTAATCCCAGCGCTAATGGTCAGTTCATATTCAAAATAACTGCAGACCTGTAAATGACACCTGCCCTGAAAACAAATCCTGGGGTCGTATATCGACCAAAAAGTTCAACAGACGTCCATATTTCGAAACGACAGTTTCAAGAGGCATATTTTACACACATTTGTGTTCTGCTTCTTTTTCTTTATTTGTTTTGTTACAAAACGGGAATGGAAAAAGGCAACCCTCAGAGTGGGAGGAAATATTTGCAAACGAATCAATGGACAAAGGTTTAATCTCCAATATATATAAACAGCTCATGCAGCTTAATATTAAAAAGACAAACAACCCAATACAAAAATGGGTAGAAGATTTAAATTGACATTTCTTCAAAGAAGACACAGAGATGGCCAAGACGCACATGAAAAGCTGCTCAACATCACTAATTATTAGAGAAATGCAAATCAAAACGTCAAGGAGGTATCACCTCACACCTGTTAGAATGGGCATCATCAGAAAATCTACAAACAACAAATGCTGGGGAGGGTGTGGACAAATGGAACCCTCTTCCACTATTGGTGGGAATGTAAATTGATGCAGTCACTATGGAGAACAGTATGGAGGTTCCTTAAAAACTAAAAATAGAATTACCATAGGATCCAGCAATCCCACTTCTGGGCATATACCCAGAGAAAACCATAAATCAAAAAGACACATTCACCACAATGTTCATTGCAGCGCTATTTACAATAGCTAGGTAATGGAAGCAACCTAAATGCCCACAGACAGACGAATGGATAAAGAGGTGGTACATATATAAAATGGAATATTACTCAGCCATACAAAGGAATGAAACTGGGTCATTTGTAGAGATGTCGATGGATCTAGAGACTGTCATACAGAGTGAAGTAAGTCACAAAGAGAAAAACAAATATTGTATATTAATGCATATATGTGGAACCTAGAAAAATGGTACAGATGAACCGGTTTGCAGGGCAGAAATAGAGACACAGAGGTAGAGAACAAACGTATGGACACCAAGCGGGGGAAGCCATGGGGTGGTGGTGGTGGGATGAGTTGGGAGATTGGGATTGACCTGTATACATGTATATGTATAAAATAGATAACTAATAATAACCTGCTGTATAAAAAAATAAATAAAATTAAATTTCCAAAGTTTAAAAAATAAATAAAATTTAAAAATAAAACAGAAAATAGTTCTTCCCTTCACACAGATGTATTTATATGAATGAATTATTTCCATCCTTATATCTATAAATACATAAAAGAGGAATAAAATCTACCTTGAACCAAAAAAGAAAAAAAAAACAGAACCCACCAGTTATAGAGAGGAAAACCCTATCAGGGCACTTGCTCCAGTGGGAAACAATTCTGAAGTTGGTCAGAGGTGGGGAATCATCTCCCATGCAGCCAGCAGCCCCCCCTCAAGGAGCGTCCTCATTTCAAAGCTGGGGGACCGTGCCGAGGCATCTGTGAGTAAACGTGAGCTGAGTCCCAGGCCAGCCACTGCTGAACTGTTCCCACCCTTCCCAGGTAAAACACCTCAATATGTACAAGGACTTGAAAGCCTAGAGGAAGGGCCGTGGAGCCACACCAGCGACAGCACGCAGGCCGACTTGGTGCCTGCAGGCCAGCCAGGATGGTCCTGGCCCCGGGCGCTCTTCTGGAAGCTTTCCATTTCCCTGCCTGAGATACCCCTCCAGTCCCAGCCCCCACTGCTTTTCTCCTTGCTCACCTCTGCCCAGGGAGAAATTCCAGCGGAAGCTATGGGTGACACATCCTCTTCTTTAGCAGGTGGCAGCCTGGCAACTCCTGCAGAAAGTCCAGCAGAGCCCCACTCACACGGGCCACCCACAAAGCCGTGGCCCCTCCCTCCCTCCCACCAGCAGAGCCCCGAGACTGCTGACGGGGCAGAGAATATGGCGTCAGGCACAGCTGCAGGGGCTCTTGCTGCCTGGAGTGGTGTTTATATTGACCTCAAGCCAGGCACACCTGGGGAGGGCTGGCCGGCAGGGTCAGGCTGCCCAGGTCAGCCAATCCTCACCCCTCAGGGGCTCACATTGCAGAAAATGGACCTCGCTGAACCGGCCAGGTCCTGAGACTCAGGAGAGACAAGGGGCTGCAGCTCCGGCTTGTTTTCTAATCATTTTATCTGGCTCGTGAGTGGGAGACAACTTCAAGAAGACCCTCCGCCTCTCCTAATGCGAGGAACCCAGGAGTCAGGGAGAGGAGGGGTGATGGGTGGAGACAGAGGCCTGGTGCCCCGGCTGCAGTGGAAGTCTCTGGAAGACCAGGCAGAGGGAGGCCGCACAGAGTGATGCCCAGGGTCACAGACCTGTCGGAGCTGCTGTTTGTTAGTTCAAGTCCTGCTCTCAGGTGCTCTGTGTCAGCTCCGAGTGACAGGAGATCTGGCGTGCTCTGAAATGAGGGCTATGTGCACGGTTCCTGTGTGCCCAGCCCTGCCGTGGTACCTGCCCAGGGGAGCTCCGTATCCTGGGAGGGGTCTGACCACGAGAGCCCCATGGGCTGCTGGGTAGTTGTGCAGGTGAGCTCCATAACCTGGGAGTGGCCTGACCATGAGAGCCCCGTGGGCTGCTGGGGACCTGCCCAGGTGAGCCCAATATCCTGGGAGGGGCCTGACCAGGAGAGCCCCATGGGCTGCTGGGTAGTTGTGCAGGTGAGCTCCATAACCTGGGATTGCCCTGACCACGAGAGCCCTGTGTGCTGCTGGGGACCTGGTAAAGGATGTCAAGACAGTCAGTGAAGCCACCGAGGATATACACCCAGTAGTTCCTAATTCCTACACCCTGCTGGTCATTCTACCATCCACCAGGACATGCTATTCTGAATTAGACTTCAGTGATGCCTTCTTCTGTATTCCATTGGTCCCAGAAAGGCTCTGCTGCCCTAGGAACCAGATTGGGGAATGGAGAAATGCTGCCGCCTTGTGGCCGTTTCCCACAACAGCAGCTTTAAACCCAGTGCTAATGCTCACTAAATATTCACACTCATTGCAGGCCTGTGAATGACACCTGCCCTCAAAAACAATCCTGGGGTCAAAAATTGACCACAAAATTGAAAAGAGGGCAACCACCCAAGAACACAATTTCAAGAGGTTAATTGTACTCTCCGTTTTTTTCTGTTTTTCTGTACCAGAAATTTAAAAACGCATGGAAAAATGCTGAACATTAGGAATGATTAAAGATATGCAAATCCAAATTACAAAAACCTATCAGCTCACACAAGTCAGAATGGCCATCAGCAAAAATTCTGCAAACAATAAATGCTGAAGGGGTTTTGGAGAAATGCCTACCCTTGGTTCAACGTGGGACATGGTAAGAGCCAGTAATGAAAACAAAAATGAGGTGCCTTGTAAAGGTAAATACTGAGCTACCATCCAATCAAGCATACCTACTGCTGGGCCTAACGCCTGAGGGGATGAGAATCAAAAAGACACAGGCTGGGCTTCACTGGTGGCACAGTGGTTGAGAGTCTGCCTGCCAATGCAGGGGACACGGGTTCATGCCCCGGTTCGGGAAGATCCCACATGCCATGGAGCGGCTGGTCCCGTGAGCTATGGCTGCTGGGCCTGCGCGTCCGGAGCCTGTGCTCTGCAATGGGAGGGTCCACGGCAGTGAGAGGCCCACGTACCGCAAAAAAAAAAAAAGACACAGGCTGGCAGTCCTGCACTCCAGCAATATTTACCATAGCCAACACTTGGAAGCTATAAAAATGTCCATCCACAGAGGAATGCACAAAGAAGAAGTGGTCTGTGTACACAATGGAATATGACTCCAATAAAAAAATATAAATTCAATTTATAAAACAAACATAAGTAAGGAGACATCAGCTTTTGGGGGCACATTCCACTCTAATATATATAACCGAGGAACACCACTGCCAGGATGGTCTGTTTCCCTAGTTACCAGATCGGGAAGAGCAGAAATGCTGCCGCCCTCTGGCCGTTACCTGCAACAGCAGCTTTAAAACCTCTGCTAAGGGTCACTTCATATGCACCAGTACTGGAGGGCTCTAAATGAAACCTGCCCTCCAAATGTCTTGAGGGCGGTAATGGCCAAAATATTTGTAAATGTCACACATACTTCACAAAAACAATTTGAAGAGGTAAGCTGTACTCACAGTTTGAAGAAAAAAAGGACATGCCAGAAAGCTCAATTTCAAGGGATTATGAGACGCGTGCAAATCCAACCACAAAGTGGTATCAGCTCACACTCGTCAGAATGAACATCAGCAAAAATACTAAAAACAATAAACGCTGAAGGTGTTGTGGAGAAGAGCATAACCTCAACTTTAAGTGGGACGTAACCTGGTAAGAGCCACTAATGAGAACAGAATGGAGGTGCCTCTACAAGGTAAACATTTTGCTACCATATGATCCAGCAGGCCCACTCCTGGGCCTATCACCTAAGAACACAGAATTGGAAAGACACAGGCAGGCAAATGTGCATTGCCGCAGCATTACAATAGCCATGACACGGAAGCAACCAAAAAGTCCATCAACAGATGAGTGGACAAAGAAGAACTGATACATGTACAGACAGAATATTAGCCAAGGAAAAAATGGACACAATGCCATTTGCAGCACCGTAGATGAGTCTAGAGGTAATCACGTGTCTTGTAGTAAGTCAGAAAGAGAAAGACACATATCGTATGATATCACTTATAGTTGTTACCGAAAAATTGATACCAGTGAAGATATTTCCACAGAGAAGGGCAATCACAGATTCAATAAACAAACATATGGTTCACCAATGGAAAGTCGTGAGGATTGGATACGTTAGGATATTGGGGTTAACAGACATATACAAACACAGGTGAAATATATAATCACCAAACACCTACGGAATACCAAGAGAAGACTACTCAACATTCTGTCATAACGTACATGGGAAAAGGATCCCAGGAAGAACACACATATGTATATGTGTAAAAGAACCACATGGTGCACACCTACAACAAGCCAAACATTGTAATCAAACTTGCTGTGATAAAAAATAAAAGTTAAATTAAAAAAACGAACAAGAAGTAGTGAGACAAACTTAAGGGGCTTTTTCCTGGCACATTCCATTCTAAATTACAGCCTAGAACACGATTTCCATTGAGGCTCTTTTGCCCTAGTAACCAGATTTGGTAAAGGAGAACTGCTGCCACCTTGTGGCCGTTTCACACAACAGCAGCTTTAATCCCAGCGCTAATGGTCAGTTCATATTCAAAATAACTGCAGACCTGTAAATGACACCTGCCCTGAAAACAAATCCTGGGGTCGTATATCGACCAAAAAGTTCAACAGACGTCCATATTTCGAAACGACAGTTTCAAGAGGCATATTTTACGCACATTTGTGTTCTGCTTCTTTTTCTTTATTTGTTTTGTTACAAAACGGGAATGGAAAAAGGCAACCCTCAGAGTGGGAGGAAATATTTGCAAACGAATCAATGGACAAAGGTTTGATCTCCAATATATATAAACAGCTCATGCAGCTTAATATTAAAAAGACAAACAACCCAATACAAAAATGGGTAGAAGATCTAAATTGACATTTCTTCAAAGAAGACACAGAGATGGCCAAGACGCACATGAAAAGCTGCTCAACATCACTAATTATTAGAGAAATGCAAATCAAAACGTCAAGGAGGTATCACCTCACACCTGTTAGAATGGGCATCATCAGAAAATCTACAAACAACAAATGCTGGGGAGGGTGTGGACAAATGGAACCCTCTTCCACTATTGGTGGGAATGTAAATTGATGCAGTCACTATGGAGAACAGTATGGAGGTTCCTTAAAAACTAAAAATAGAATTACCATAGGATCCAGCAATCCCACTTCTGGGCATATACCCAGAGAAAACCATAAATCAAAAAGACACATTCACCACAATGTTCATTGCAGCGCTATTTACAATAGCTAGGTAATGGAAGCAACCTAAATGCCCACAGACAGACGAATGGATAAAGAGGTGGTACATATATAAAATGGAATATTACTCAGCCATACAAAGGAATGAAACTGGGTCATTTGTAGAGATGTCGATGGATCTAGAGACTGTCATACAGAGTGAAGTAAGTCACAAAGAGAAAAACAAATATTGTATATTAATGCATATATGTGGAACCTAGAAAAATGGTACAGATGAACCGGTTTGCAGGGCAGAAATAGAGACACAGAGGTAGAGAACAAACGTATGGACACCAAGCGGGGGAAGCCATGGGGTGGTGGTGGTGGGATGAGTTGGGAGATTGGGATTGACCTGTATACATGTATATGTATAAAATAGATAACTAATAATAACCTGCTGTATAAAAAAATAAATAAATTAAATTTCCAAAGTTTAAAAAATAAATAAAATTTAAAAATAAAACAGAAAATAGTTCTTCCCTTCACACAGATGTATTTATATGAATGAATTATTTCCATCCTTTTATCTATAAATACATAAAAGAGGAATAAAATCTACCTTGAACCAAAAAAGAAAAAAAAAACAGAACCCACCAGTTATAGAGAGGAAAACCCTATCAGGGCACTTGCTCCAGTGGGAAACAATTCTGAAGTTGGTCAGAGGTGGGGAATCATCTCCCATGCAGCCAGCAGCCGCCCCTCAAGGGGCGTCCTCATTTCAAAGCTGGGGGACCGTGCCGAGGCATCTGTGAGTAAACGTGAGCTGAGTCCCAGGCCAGCCGCTGCTGAACTGTTCCCACCCTTCCCAGGTAAAACACCTCAATATGTACAAGGACTTGAAAGCCTAGAGGAAGGGCCGTGGAGCCACACCAGCGACAGCACGCAGGCCGACTTGGTGCCTGCAGGCCAGCCAGGATGGTCCTGGCCCCGGGCGCTCTTCTGGAAGCTTTCCATTTCCCTGCCTGAGATACCCCTCCAGTCCCAGCCCCCACTGCTTTTCTCCTTGCTCACCTCTGCCCAGGGAGAAATTCCAGCGGAAGCTATGGGTGACACATCCTCTTCTTTAGCAGGTGGCAGCCTGGCAACTCCTGCAGAAAGTCCAGCAGAGCCCCACTCACACGGGCCACCCACAAAGCCGTGGCCCCTCCCTCCCTCCCACCAGCAGAGCCCCGAGACTGCTGACGGGGCAGAGAATATGGCGTCAGGCACAGCTGCAGGGGCTCTTGCTGCCTGGAGTGGTGTTTATATTGACCTCAAGCCAGGCACACCTGGGGAGGGCTGGCCGGCAGGGTCAGGCTGCCCAGGTCAGCCAATCCTCACCCCTCAGGGGCTCATATTGCAGAAAATGGACCTCGCTGAACCGGCCAGGTCCTGAGACTCAGGAGAGACAAGGGGCTGCAGCTCCGGCTTGTTTTCTAATCATTTTATCTGGCTCGTGAGTGGGAGACAACTTCAAGAAGACCCTCCGCCTCTCCTAATGCGAGGAACCCAGGAGTCAGGGAGAGGAGGGGTGATGGGTGGAGACAGAGGCCTGGTGCCCCGGCTGCAGTGGAAGTCTCTGGAAGACCAGGCAGAGGGAGGCCGCACAGAGTGATGCCCAGGGTCACAGACCTGTCGGAGCTGCTGTTTGTTAGTTCAAGTCCTGCTCTCAGGTGCTCTGTGTCAGCTCCGAGTGACAGGCGATCTGGCGTGCTCTGAAATGAGGGCTATGTGCACGGTTCCTGTGTGCCCAGCCCTGCCGTGGTACCTGCCCAGGGGAGCTCCGTATCCTGGGAGGGGT
The DNA here is from genome assembly GCF_025265405.1 of Mesoplodon densirostris. Lineage (NCBI taxonomy): Eukaryota > Metazoa > Chordata > Mammalia > Artiodactyla > Ziphiidae > Mesoplodon > Mesoplodon densirostris. Next base: position 127,522,607 of record NC_082681.1, on the reverse strand, counting down.
CTGACCACGAGAGCCCCATGGGCTGCTGGGTAGTTGTGCAGGTGAGCTCCATAACCTGGGAGTGGCCTGACCATGAGAGCCCCGTGGGCTGCTGGGGACCTGCCCAGGTGAGCCCAATATCCTGGGAGGGGCCTGACCAGGAGAGCCCCATGGGCTGCTGGGTAGTTGTGCAGGTGAGCTCCATAACCTGGGATTGCCCTGACCACGAGAGCCCTGTGTGCTGCTGGGGACCTGGTAAAGGATGTCAAGACAGTCAGTGAAGCCACCGAGGATATACACCCAGTAGTTCCTAATTCCTACACCCTGCTGGTCATTCTACCATCCACCAGGACATGCTATTCTGAATTAGACTTCAGTGATGCCTTCTTCTGTATTCCATTGGTCCCAGAAAGGCTCTGCTGCCCTAGGAACCAGATTTGGGAATGGAGAAATGCTGCCGCCTTGTGGCCGTTTCCCACAACAGCAGCTTTAAACCCAGTGCTAATGCTCACTAAATATTCACACTCATTGCAGGCCTGTGAATGACACCTGCCCTCAAAAACAATCCTGGGGTCAAAAATTGACCACAAAATTGAAAAGAGGGCAACCACCCAAGAACACAATTTCAAGAGGTTAATTGTACTCTCCGTTTTTTTCTGTTTTTCTGTACCAGAAATTTAAAAACGCATGGAAAAATGCTGAACATTAGGAATGATTAAAGATATGCAAATCCAAATTACAAAAACCTATCAGCTCACACAAGTCAGAATGGCCATCAGCAAAAATTCTGCAAACAATAAATGCTGAAGGGGTTTTGGAGAAATGCCTACCCTTGGTTCAACGTGGGACATGGTAAGAGCCAGTAATGAAAACAAAAATGAGGTGCCTTGTAAAGGTAAATACTGAGCTACCATCCAATCAAGCATACCTACTGCTGGGCCTAACGCCTGAGGGGATGAGAATCAAAAAGACACAGGCTGGGCTTCACTGGTGGCACAGTGGTTGAGAGTCTGCCTGCCAATGCAGGGGACACGGGTTCATGCCCCGGTTCGGGAAGATCCCACATGCCATGGAGCGGCTGGTCCCGTGAGCTATGGCTGCTGGGCCTGCGCGTCCGGAGCCTGTGCTCTGCAATGGGAGGGTCCACGGCAGTGAGAGGCCCACGTACCGCAAAAAAAAAAAAAGACACAGGCTGGCAGTCCTGCACTCCAGCAATATTTACCATAGCCAACACTTGGAAGCTATAAAAATGTCCATCCACAGAGGAATGCACAAAGAAGAAGTGGTCTGTGTACACAATGGAATATGACTCCAATAAAAAAATATAAATTCAATTTATAAAACAAACATAAGTAAGGAGACATCAGCTTTTGGGGGCACATTCCACTCTAATATATATAACCGAGGAACACCACTGCCAGGATGGTCTGTTTCCCTAGTTACCAGATCGGGAAGAGCAGAAATGCTGCCGCCCTCTGGCCGTTACCTGCAACAGCAGCTTTAAAACCTCTGCTAAGGGTCACTTCATATGCACCAGTACTGGAGGGCTCTAAATGAAACCTGCCCTCCAAATGTCTTGAGGGCAGTAATGGCCAAAATATTTGTAAATGTCACACATACTTCACAAAAACAATTTGAAGAGGTAAGCTGTACTCACAGTTTGAAGAAAAAAAGGACATGCCAGAAAGCTCAATTTCAAGGGATTATGAGACGCATGCAAATCCAACCACAAAGTGGTATCAGCTCACACTCGTCAGAATAAACATCAGCAAAAATACTAAAAACAATAAACGCTGAAGGTGTTGTGGAGAAGAGCATAACCTCAACTTTAAGTGGGACGTAACCTGGTAAGAGCCACTAATGAGAACAGAATGGAGGTGCCTCTACAAGGTAAACATTTTGCTACCATATGATCCAGCAGGCCCACTCCTGGGCCTATCACCTAAGAACACAGAATTGGAAAGACACAGGCAGGCAAATGTGCATTGCCGCAGCATTACAATAGCCATGACACGGAAGCAACCAAAAAGTCCATCAACAGATGAGTGGACAAAGAAGAACTGATACATGTACAGACAGAATATTAGCCAAGGAAAAAATGGACATAATGCCATTTGCAGCACCGTAGATGAGTCTAGAGGTAACCACGTGACTTGTAGAAAGTCAGAAAGAGAAAGACACATATCGTATGATATCACTTATAGTTGTTACCGAAAAATTGATACCAGTGAAGATATTTCCACAGAGAAGGGCAATCACAGATTCAATAAACAAACTTATGGTTCACCAATGGAAAGGCGTGAGGATTGGATACGTTAGGATATTGGGGTTAACAGACATATACAAACACAGGTGAAATATATAATCACCAAACACCTACGGAATACCAAGAGAAGACTACTCAACATTCTGTCATAACGTACATGGGAAAAGGATCCCAGGAAGAACACACATATGTATATGTGTAAAAGAACCACATGGTGCACACCTACAACAAGCCAAACATTGTAATCAAACTTGCTGTGATAAAAAATAAAAGTTAAATTAAAAAAACGAACAAGAAGTGGTGAGACAAACTTAAGGGGCTTTTTCCTGGCACATTCCATTCTAAATTACAGCCTAGAACACGATTTCCATTGAGGCTCTTTTGCCCTAGTAACCAGATTTGGTAAAGGAGAACTGCTGCCACCTTGTGGCCGTTTCACACAACAGCAGCTTTAATCCCAGCGCTAATGGTCAGTTCATATTCAAAATAACTGCAGACCTGTAAATGACACCTGCCCTGAAAACAAATCCTGGGGTCGTATATCGACCAAAAAGTTCAACAGACGTCCATATTTCGAAACGACAGTTTCAAGAGGCATATTTTACACACATTTGTGTTCTGCTTCTTTTTCTTTATTTGTTTTGTTACAAAACGGGAATGGAAAAAGGCAACCCTCAGAGTGGGAGGAAATATTTGCAAACGAATCAATGGACAAAGGTTTAATCTCCAATATATATACACAGCTCATGCAGCTTAATATTAAAAAGACAAACAACCCAATACAAAAATGGGTAGAAGATTTAAATTGACATTTCTTCAAAGAAGACACAGAGATGGCCAAGACGCACATGAAAAGCTGCTCAACATCACTAATTATTAGAGAAATGCAAATCAAAACGTCAAGGAGGTATCACCTCACACCTGTTAGAATGGGCATCATCAGAAAATCTACAAACAACAAATGCTGGGGAGGGTGTGGACAAATGGAACCCTCTTCCACTATTGGTGGGAATGTAAATTGATGCAGTCACTATGGAGAACAGTATGGAGGTTCCTTAAAAACTAAAAATAGAATTATCATATGATCCAGCAATCCCACTTCTGGGCATATACCCAGAGAAAACCATAAATCAAAAAGACACATTCACCACAATGTTCATTGCAGCGCTATTTACAATAGCTAGGTAATGGAAGCAACCTAAATGCCCACAGACAGACGAATGGATAAAGAGGTGGTACATATATAAAATGGAATATTACTCAGCCATACAAAGGAATGAAACTGGGTCATTTGTAGAGATGTCGATGGATCTAGAGACTGTCATACAGAGTGAAGTAAGTCACAAAGAGAAAAACAAATATTGTATATTAATGCATATATGTGGAACCTAGAAAAATGGTACAGATGAACCGGTTTGCAGGGCAGAAATAGAGACACAGAGGTAGAGAACAAACGTATGGACACCAAGCGGGGGAAGCCACGGGTTGGTGGTGGTGGGATGAGTTGGGAGATTGGGATTGACCTGTATACATGTATATGTATAAAATAGATAACTAATAATAACCTGCTGTATAAAAAAATAAATAAAATTAAATTTCCAAAGTTTAAAAAATAAATAAAATTTAAAAATAAAACAGAAAATAGTTCTTCCCTTCACACAGATGTATTTATATGAATGAATTATTTCCATCCTTATATCTATAAATACATAAAAGAGGAATAAAATCTACCTTGAACCAAAAAAGAAAAAAAAAAACAGAACCCACCAGTTATAGAGAGGAAAACCCTATCAGGGCACTTGCTCCAGTGGGAAACAATTCTGAAGTTGGTCAGAGGTGGGGAATCATCTCCCATGCAGCCAGCAGCCCCCCCTCAAGGAGCGTCCTCATTTCAAAGCTGGGGGACCGTGCCAAGGCATCTGTGAGTAAACGTGAGCTGAGTCCCAGGCCAGCCGCTGCTGAACTGTTCCCACCCTTCCCAGGTAAAACACCTCAATATGTACAAGGACTTGAAAGCCTAGAGGAAGGGCCGTGGAGCCACACCAGCGACAGCACGCAGGCCGACTTGGTGCCTGCAGGCCAGCCAGGATGGTCCTGGCCCCGGGCGCTCTTCTGGAAGCTTTCCATTTCCCTGCCTGAGATACCCCTCCAGTCCCAGCCCCCACTGCTTTTCTCCTTGCTCACCTCTGCCCAGGGAGAAATTCCAGCGGAAGCTATGGGTGACACATCCTCTTCTTTAGCAGGTGGCAGCCTGGCAACTCCTGCAGAAAGTCCAGCAGAGCCCCACTCACACGGGCCACCCACAAAGCCGTGGCCCCTCCCTCCCTCCCACCAGCAGAGCCCCGAGACTGCTGACGGGGCAGAGAATATGGCGTCAGGCACAGCTGCAGGGGCTCTTGCTGCCTGGAGTGGTGTTGATATTGACCTCAAGCCAGGCACACCTGGGGAGGGCTGGCCGGCAGGGTCAGGCTGCCCAGGTCAGCCAATCCTCACCCCTCAGGGGCTCACATTGCAGAAAATGGACCTCGCTGAACCGGCCAGGTCCTGAGACTCAGGAGAGACAAGGGGCTGCAGCTCCGGCTTGTTTTCTAATCATTTTATCTGGCTCGTGAGTGGGAGACAACTTCAAGAAGACCCTCCGCCTCTCCTAATGCGAGGAACCCAGGAGTCAGGGAGAGGAGGGGTGATGGGTGGAGACAGAGGCCTGGTGCCCCGGCTGCAGTGGAAGTCTCTGGAAGACCAGGCAGAGGGAGGCCGCACAGAGTGATGCCCAGGGTCACAGACCTGTCGGAGCTGCTGTTTGTTAGTTCAAGTCCTGCTCTCAGGTGCTCTGTGTCAGCTCCGAGTGACAGGCGATCTGGCGTGCTCTGAAATGAGGGCTATGTGCACGGTTCCTGTGTGCCCAGCCCTGCCGTGGTACCTGCCCAGGGGAGCTCCGTATCCTGGGAGGGGTCTGACCACGAGAGCCCCATGGGCTGCTGGGTAGTTGTGCAGGTGAGCTCCATAACCTGGGAGTGGCCTGACCATGAGAGCCCCGTGGGCTGCTGGGGACCTGCCCAGGTGAGCCCAATATCCTGGGAGGGGCCTGACCAGGAGAGCCCCATGGGCTGCTGGGTAGTTGCGCAGGTGAGCTCCATAACCTGGGATTGCCCTGACCACGAGAGCCCTGTGTGCTGCTGGGGACCTGGTAAAGGATGTCAAGACAGTCAGTGAAGCCACCGAGGATATACACCCAGTAGTTCCTAATTCCTACACCCTGCTGGTCATTCTACCATCCACCAGGACATGCTATTCTGAATTAGACTTCAGTGATGCCTTCTTCTGTATTCCATTGGTCCCAGAAAGGCTCTGCTGCCCTAGGAACCAGATTTGGGAATGGAGAAATGCTGCCGCCTTGTGGCCGTTTCCCACAACAGCAGCTTTAAACCCAGTGCTAATGCTCACTAAATATTCACACTCATTGCAGGCCTGTGAATGACACCTGCCCTCAAAAACAATCCTGGGGTCAAAAATTGACCACAAAATTGAAAAGAGGGCAACCACCCAAGAACACAATTTCAAGAGGTTAATTGTACTCTCCGTTTTTTTCTGTTTTTCTGTACCAGAAATTTAAAAACGCATGGAAAAATGCTGAACATTAGGAATGATTAAAGATATGCAAATCCAAATTACAAAAACCTATCAGCTCACACAAGTCAGAATGGCCATCAGCAAAAATTCTGCAAACAATAAATGCTGAAGGGGTTTTGGAGAAATGCCTACCCTTGGTTCAACGTGGGACATGGTAAGAGCCAGTAATGAAAACAAAAATGAGGTGCCTTGTAAAGGTAAATACTGAGCTACCATCCAATCAAGCATACCTACTGCTGGGCCTAACGCCTGAGGGGATGAGAATCAAAAAGACACAGGCTGGGCTTCACTGGTGGCACAGTGGTTGAGAGTCTGCCTGCCAATGCAGGGGACACGGGTTCATGCCCCGGTTCGGGAAGATCCCACATGCCGTGGAGCGGCTGGTCCCGTGAGCTATGGCTGCTGGGCCTGCGCGTCCGGAGCCTGTGCTCTGCAATGGGAGGGTCCACGGCAGTGAGAGGCCCACGTACCGCAAAAAAAAAAAAAAAAAAAGACACAGGCTGGCAATCCTACACTCCAGCAATATTTACCATAGCCAACACTTGGAAGCTATAAAAATGTCCATCCACAGAGGAATGCACAAAGAAGAAGTGGTCTGTGTACACAATGGAATATGACTCCAATAAAAATATATAAATTCAATTTATAAAACAAACATAAGTAAGGAGACATCAGCTTTTGGGGGCACATTCCACTCTAATATATATAACCGAGGAACACCACTGCCAGGATGGTCTGTTTCCCTAGTTACCAGATCGGGAAGAGCAGAAATGCTGCCGCCCTCTGGCCGTTACCTGCAACAGCAGCTTTAAAACCTCTGCTAAGGGTCACTTCATATGCACCAGTACTGGAGGGCTCTAAATGAAACCTGCCCTCCAAATGTCTTGAGGGCGGTAATGGCCAAAATATTTGTAAATGTCACACATACTTCACAAAAACAATTTGAAGAGGTAAGCTGTACTCACAGTTTGAAGAAAAAAAGGACATGCCAGAAAGCTCAATTTCAAGGGATTATGAGACGCGTGCAAATCCAACCACAAAGTGGTATCAGCTCACACTCGTCAGAATAAACATCAGCAAAAATACTAAAAACAATAAACGCTGAAGGTGTTGTGGAGAAGAGCATAACCTCAACTTTAAGTGGGACGTAACCTGGTAAGAGCCACTAATGAGAACAGAATGGAGGTGCCTCTACAAGGTAAACATTTTGCTACCATATGATCCAGCAGGCCCACTCCTGGGCCTATCACCTAAGAACACAGAATTGGAAAGACACAGGCAGGCAAATGTGCATTGCCGCAGCATTACAATAGCCATGACACGGAAGCAACCAAAAAGTCCATCAACAGATGAGTGGACAAAGAAGAACTGATACATGTACAGACAGAATATTAGCCAAGGAAAAAATGGACATAATGCCATTTGCAGCACCGTAGATGAGTCTAGAGGTAATCACGTGACTTGTAGTAAGTCAGAAAGAGAAAGACACATATCGTATGATATCACTTATAGTTGTTACCGAAAAATTGATACCAGTGAAGATATTTCCACAGAGAAGGGCAATCACAGATTCAATAAACAAACTTATGGTTCACCAATGGAAAGGCGTGAGGATTGGATACGTTAGGATATTGGGGTTAACAGACATATACAAACACAGGTGAAATATATAATCACCAAACACCTACAGAATACCAAGAGAAGACTACTCAACATTCTGTCATAACATACATGGGAAAAGTATCCCAGGAAGAACACACATATGTATATGTGTAAAAGAACCACATGGTGCACACCTACAACAAGCCAAACATTGTAATCAAACTTGCTGTGATAAAAAATAAAAGTTAAATTAAAAAAACGAACAAGAAGTAGTGAGACAAACATAAGGGGCTTTTTCCTGGCACATTCCATTCTAAATTACAGCCTAGAACACGATTTCCATTGAGGCTCTTTTGCCCTAGTAACCAGATTTGGTAAAGGAGAACTGCTGCCACCTTGTGGCCGTTTCACACAACAGCAGCTTTAATCCCAGCGCTAATGGTCAGTTCATATTCAAAATAACTGCAGACCTGTAAATGACACCTGCCCTGAAAACAAATCCTGGGGTCGTATATCGACCAAAAAGTTCAACAGACGTCCATATTTCGAAACGACAGTTTCAAGAGGCATATTTTACGCACATTTGTGTTCTGCTTCTTTTTCTTTATTTGTTTTGTTACAAAACGGGAATGGCAAAAGGCAACCCTCAGAATGGGAGGAAATATTTGCAAATGAATCAATGGACAAAGGTTTAATCTCCAATATATATAAACAGCTCATGCAGTTTAATATTAAAAAAAGAAACAACCCAATACAAAAATGGGTAGAAAATCTAAATAGACATTTCTTCAAAGAAGACACAGAGATGGTCAAGACGCACATGAAAAGCTGCTCAACATCACTAATTAGTAGAGAAATGCAAATCAAAACTACAATGAGGTATCACCACACACCTGTTAGAATGGGCATCATCAGGGCTTCCCTGGTGACCCAGTGGTTGAGAATCTGCCTGCTAATGCAGGGGACACGGGTTCGAGCCCTGGTCTGGGAGGATCCCACATGCCGCGGAGCAACTAGGCCCGTGAGCCACAACTACTGAGCCTGCGCATATGGAGCCTGTGCTCCGCAACAAGAGAGGCCGCAATAGTAGAGGCCCGCGCACTGTGATGAAGAGTGGCCCCCACTTGCCACAACTAGAGAAAGCCCTCACACAGAAACTAAGACCCAACACAGCAAAAATAAATAAATAAATAAATAAATAAACTCCTACCCCCAACATCTAAAAAAAAAAAAACCATGGACCTCCAAAGCGGGCTGCATATTCTCCAAGGATATGCCACATGATCCACTATTAAAAAAAAAAAAAGCATGGGCATCATCAGAAAATCTACAAACAACAAATGCTGGGGAGGGTGTGGACAAAAGGAACCCTCTTCCACTATTGCTGGGAATGTAAATTGATGCAGTCACTATGGAGAACAGTATGGAGGTTCCTAAAAAAAATAAAAATAGAATTACCATATGATCCAGCAATCCCACTTCTGGGCATATACCCAGACAAAGCCATAAATCAAAAACACACATTGACCACAATGTTCATTGCAGCTCTATTTACAATAGCCAGGTAATGGAAGCAACCTAAATGCCCACAGACAGATGAATGGATAAAGATGTGGTACATATATAAAATGGAATATTACTCAGCCATACAAAGGAATGAAACTGGGTCATTTGTAGAGACGTCGATGGATCTAGAGACTGTCATACAGAGTGAAGTAAGTCACAAAGAGAAAAACAAATATTGTATATTAATGCATATATGTGGAACCTAGAATAATGGTACAGATGAACCGGTTTGCAGGGCAGAAATAGAGACACAGAGGTAGAGAACAATCGTATGGACACCAAAGGGGGGAAGCCATGGGGTGGTGGTGGTGGGATGAGTTGGGAGATTGGGATTGACCTGTATACATGTATATGTATAAAATAGATAACTAATAATAACCTGCTGTATAAAAAAATAAATAAAATTAAATTTCCAAAGTTTAAAAAATAAATAAAATTTAAAAATAAAACAGAAAATAGTTCTTCCCTTCACACAGATGTATTTATATGAATGAATTATTTCCATGCTTATATGTATAAATGCATAAAAGAGGAACAAAATCTACCTTGAACCAAAAAAGGAAAAAAAAACAGAACCCACCAGATATACAGAGGAAAACCCTATCAGGGCACTTGCTCCAGTGGGAAATAATTCTGAAGTTGGTCAGAGATGGGGAATCAACTCCCATGCAGCCAGCAGCCCCCCCTCAAGGAGCGTCCTCATTGCAAAGCTGGGGGACCGTGCCGAGGCATCTGTGAGTAAACGTGAGCTGAGTCCCAGGCCAGCCGCTGCTGAACTGTTCCCACCCTTCCCAGGTAAAACACCTCAATATGTACAAGGACTTGAAAGCCTAGAGGAAGGGCCGTGGAGCCACACCAGCGACAGCACGCAGGCCGACTTGGTGCCTGCAGGCCAGCCAGGATGGTCCTGGCCCCGGGCGCTCTTCTGGAAGCTTTCCATTTCCCTGCCTGAGATACCCCTCCTGTCCCGGCCCCCACTGCTTTTCTCCTTTCTCACCTCTGCCCGGGGAGCAATTCCAGCGGAAGCTATGGGTGACACATCCTCTTCTTTAGCAGGTGGCAGCCTGGCAACTCCTGCAGAAAGTCCAGCAGAGCCCCACTCACACGGGCCACCCACAAAGCCGTGGCCCCTCCCTCCCTCCCACCAGCAGAGCCCCGAGACTGCTGACGGGGCAGAGAATATGGCGTCAGGCACAGCTGCAGGGGCTCTTGCTGCCTGCAGTGGTGTTTATATTGACCTCAAGCCAGGCACACCTGGGGAGGGCTGGCTGGCAGGGTCAGGCTGCCCAGGTCAGCCAATCCTCACCCCTCAGGGGCTAACATTGCAGAAAATGGACCTCGCTGAACCGTCCAGGTCTTGAGAGTCAGGAGAAACAAGAGGCTGCAGCTCCGGCTTGTTTTCTAATCATTTTATCTGGCCCATGAGTGGGAGACAACTTCAAGAAGACCCTCTCCTAATGAGAGGAACCCAGGATTCAGGGAGAGGAGGGGTGATGGGTGGAGACAGAGGCCTGGTGCCCCGGCTACAATGGAAGTCTCTGGAAGACCAGGCAGAGGGAGGCCGCACAGAGTGATGCCCAGGGTCACAGACCTGTCGGAGCTGCTGTTTGTTAGTTCAAGTCCTGCTCTCAGGTGCTCTGTGTCAGCTCCGAGTGACAGGCGATCTGGCGTGCTCTGAAATGAGGGCTATGTGCACAGTTCCTGTGTGCCCAGCCCTGCCGTGGTACCTGCCCAGGGGAGCTCCGTATCCTGGGAGGGGTCTGACCACGAGAGCCCCATGGGCTGCTGGGTAGTTGAACACGTGAGCTCCATAACCTGGGAGTGGCCTGACCATGAGAGCCCCGTGGGCTGCTGGGGACCTGCCCAGGTGAGCCCCATATCCTGGGAGGGGCCTGACCAGGAGAGCCCCATGGGCTGCTGGGTAGTTGCGCAGGTGAGCTCCATAACATGGGATTGCCCTGACCACGAGAGCCCCATGGGCTGCTGGGGACCTGGTAAAGGATGTCAGGACAGTCAGTGAAGCCACCGAGGATATACATCCTGTGGTTCCTAATTCCTACACCCTGCTGGTCATTCTACCATCCACCAGGACATGCTATTCTGAATTAGACTTCAGTGAGGCCTTCTTCTGTATTCCATTGGTCCCAGAAAGGCTCTGCTGCCCTAGTAACCAGATTTGGGAATGGAGAAATGCTGCCGCCTTGTGGCCGTTTCCCACAACAGCAGCTTTAAACCCAGTGCTAAAGCTCACTAAATATTCACACTCATTGCAGGCCTGTGAATGACACCTGCCCTCAAAAACAATCCTGGGGTCGAAAATTGACCAAAAAATTCAAAAGAGGGCAACCATCCAAGAACACAATTTCAAGAGGTTAATTGTACTCTCTGGTTTTTTTCTGTTTTTCTGTATCAGAAATTTAAAAACGCATGGAAAAATGCTGAACGTTAGGAATGATTAAAGATACGCAAATCCAAATTACAAAAACCTATCAGCTCACACAAGTCAGAATGGCCATCAGCAAAAATTCTGCAAACAATAAATGCTGAAGAGGTTTTGGAGAAATGCCTACCCTTGGTTCAACGTGGGACACGGTAAGAGCCAGTAATGAAAGCAAAAATGAGGTGCCTTGTAAAGGTAAATACTGAGCTACCATCCAATCAAGCATACCCACTGCTGGGCCTGACGCCTGAGGGGATGAGAATCAAAAAGACACAGGCTGGGCTATACTGGTGGCACAGTGGTAGAGAGTCTGCCTGCCAATTCAGGGGACACGGGTTCATGCCCCGGTTCGGGAAGATCCCACATGCTGTGGAGCGGCTGGTACCGTGAGCTATGGCTGCTGGGCCTGTGCGTCCGGAGCCTGTGCTCTGCAATGGGAGGGTCCACGGCAGTGAGAGGCCCACGTACCACAAAAAAAAAGACACACGCTGGCAATCCTGCACTCCAGCAATATTTACCATAGCCAACACTTGGAAGCTATAAAAATGTCCATCCACAGAGGAATGCACAAAGAAGAAGTGGTCCGTGTACACAATGGAATATGACTCCAATAAAAAAATATAAATTCAATTTATAAAACAAACATAAGTAAGGAGACATCAGCTTTTGGGGGCACATTCCACTCTAATATATAACCGAGGAACACCACTGCCAGGATGGTCTGTTTCCCTAGTTACCAGATTGGGAAAAGCAGAAATGCTGCCGCCCTCTGGCCGTTACCTGAAACAGCAGCTTTAAAACCTGTGCTAAGGGTCACTTCATATGCACCAGTACTGGAGGGCTGTAAATGACACCTGCCCTCCAAATGTCTTGAGGGCTGTAATGGCCAAAATATTTCTAAATGTCACACATACTTCACGAAAACAATTTGAAGAGGTAAGCTGTACTCACAGTTTGAAGAAAAAAAGGACATGCCAGAAAGCTCAATTTCAAAGGATTATGAGACGCATGCAAATCCAACCACAAAGTGGTATCAGCACACACTCGTTGGAATAAACATCAGCAAAAATACTACAAACAATAAACGCTGAAGGTGTTGTGGAGAAGAGCATAACCTCAACTTTAAGTGGGACGTAACCTGGTAAGAGCCACTAATGAGAACAGAAAGGAGGTGCCTCTACAAGGTAAACATTTTGCTACCATATGATCCAGCAGGCCCACTCCTGGGCCTATCACCTAAGAACACAGAATTGGAAAGACACAGGCAGGCAAATGTGCATTGCCACAGCATTACAAGAGCCATGACACGGAAGCAACCAAAAAGTCCATCAACAGATGAGTGGACAAAGAAGAACTGGTACATGTATAGACAGAATGTTAGCCAAGGGAAAAAAGGATACAATGCCATTTGCAGCACCGTAGATGAGTCTAGAGGTAATCACGTGACTTGTAGAAAGTCAGAAAGAGAAAGACACATATCGTATGATATCACTTATAGATGTTACCGAAAAATTGATACCAGTGAAGATATTTCCACAGAGAAGGGCAATCACAGATTCATTAAACAAACTTATAGTTCACCAATGGAAAGGCGTGAGGATTGGATACATTAGGATATTGGCGTTAACAGACATATACAAACACAGGTGAAATATATAATCACCAAACACCTACAGAATACCAAGAGAAGAGTACTCAACATTCTGTCATAACGTACATGGGACAAGGATCCCAGGAAGAACAGACACATGTATATGTGTAAAAGAACCACATGGTGCACACCTACAAGAAGCCAAACATTGTAATCAAACAGGCTGTGATAAAAAATAAAAATTAAATTAAAAAACGAACAAGAAGTAGTGAGACAAACTTAAGGGGCTTTTTCCTGGCACATTCCATTCTAAATTACAGCCTAGAACACAACTTCCATTGAGGCTCTGTTGCCCTAGTAACCAGGTTTGGTAAAGGAGAACTGCTGCCACCTTGTAGCCGTTTCACACAACAGCAGCTTTAATCCCAGGGCTAATGGTCAGTTGATATTCAAAATAATTGCAGGCCTGTAAATGACACCTGCCCTCAAAACAAATCCTGGGGTTGTATATCGACCAAAAAATCCAACAGACGTCCACATTTCAAAACGACAGTTTCAAGAGGCATATTTTACGCACATTTGTGTTCTGCTTCTTTTTCTTTCTTTCTTTCCTTTGTTACAAAACGGGAATGGAAAAAGGCAACCCTCAGAATGGGAGGAAATATTTGCAAACGAATCAATGGACAAAGGTTTAATCTCCAATATATATAAACAGCTCATGCAGTTTAATATTAAAAAAACAAACAACCCAATACAAAAATGGGTAGAAGATCTAAATAGACATTTCTTCAAAGAAGACACAGAGATGGTCAAGACGCACATGAAAAGCTGCTCAACATCACTAATTAGTAGAGAAATGCAAATCAAAACTACAATGAGGTATCACCACACACTTGTTAGAATGGGCATCATCAGGGCTTCCCTGGTGGCCCAGTGGTTGAGAATCTGCCTGCTAATGTAGGGGACACGGGTTCGAGCCCTGGTCTGGGAGGATCCCACATGCCGCGGAGCAACTAGGCCCGTGAGCCACAACTACTGAGCCTGCGCATATGGAGCCTGTGCTCCGCAACAAGAGAGGCCGCCATAGTAGAGGCCCGCACACTGTGATGAAGAGTGGTCCCCACTTGCCACAACTAGAGAAAGCCCTCGCACAGAAACTAAGACCCAACACAGCAAAAATAAATAAATAAATCAATAAATGAACTCCTACCCCCAACATATAAAAAAAAAAAACCATGGACCTCCAAAGCGGGCTGCATATTCTCCAGGGATATGCCACATGATCCAATATTTAAAAAAAAAAAAGAATGGGCATCATCAGAAAATCTACAAACAACAAATGCTGGGGAGGGTGTGGACAAAGGGAACCCTCTTCCACTATTGCTGCGAACGTAAATTGATGCAGTCACTATGGAGAACAGTATGGAGGTTCCTTAAAAAACTAAAAATAGAATTACCATATGATCCAGCAATCCCACTTCTGGGCATATACCCAGACAAAGCCATAAATCAAAAACACACATTGACCACAATGTTCATTGCAGCTCTATTTACAATAGCCAGGTAATGGAAGCAACCTAAATGCCCACAGACAGACGAATGGATAAAGAGGTGGTACATATATAAAATGGAATATTACTCAGCCATACAAAGGAATGAAACTGGGTCATTTGTAGAGACGTCGATGGATCTAGAGACTGTCATACAGAGTGAAGTAAGTCACAAAGAGAAAAACAAATATTGTATATTAATGCATATATGTGGAACCTAGAAAAATGGTACAGATGAACCGGTTTGCAGGGCAGAAATAGAGACACAGAGGTAGAGAACAAACGTATGGACACCAAGGGGGGGAAGCCATGGGGTGGTGGTGGTGGGATGAGTTGGGAGATTGGGATTGACCTGTATACATGTATATGTATAAAATAGATAACTAATAATAACCTGCTGTATAAAAAATAAATAAAATTAAATTTCCAAAGTTTAAAAAATAAATAAAATTTAAAAATAAAACAGAAAAAAGTTCTTCCCTTCACACAG
The DNA here is from genome assembly GCF_025265405.1 of Mesoplodon densirostris. Taxonomy (NCBI): domain Eukaryota; kingdom Metazoa; phylum Chordata; class Mammalia; order Artiodactyla; family Ziphiidae; genus Mesoplodon; species Mesoplodon densirostris. Next base: position 127,507,493 of record NC_082681.1, on the reverse strand, counting down.
ATGTATTTATATGAATGAATTATTTCCATGCTTATATCTATAAATGCATAAAAGAGGAATAAAATCTACCTTGAACCAAAAAAGAAAAAAAAATCAGAACACACCAGATATACAGAGGAAAACCGTATCAGGGCACTTGCTCCAGTGGGAAACAATTTTGAAGTTGGTCAGAGGTGGGGAATCAACTCCCATGCAGCCAGCAGCCCCCCCGCAAGGAGCGTCCTCATTGCAAAGCTGGGGGACCGCGCTGAGGCGTCTGTGAGTAAACGTGAGCTGAGTCCCAGGCCAGCTGCTGCTGAACTGTTCCCACCCTTCCCAGGTAAAACACCTCAATATGTACAAGGACTTGAAAGCCTAGAGGAAGGTCCGTGGAGCCACACCAGCGACAGCACGCAGGCCGACTTGGTGCCTGCAGGCCAGCCAGGATGGTCCTGGCCCCGGGCACTCTTCTGGAAGCTTTCCATTTCCCTGCCTGAGATACCTCTCCTGTCCCGGCCCCCACTGCTTTTCTCCTTCCTCACCTCTGCCTGGGGAGAAATTCCAGCGGAAGCTATGGGTGACACATCCTCTTCTTTAGCAGGTGGCAGCCTGGCAACTCCTGCAGAAAGTCCAGCAGAGCCCCACTCACACGGGCCACCCACAAAGCCGTGGCCCCTCCCTCCCTCCCACCAGCAGAGCCCCGAGACTGCTGACGGGGCAGAGAATATGGCGTCAGGCACAGCTGGAGGGGCTCTTGCTGCCTGCAGTGGTGTTTATATTGACCTCAAGCCAGGCACACCTGGGGAGGGCTGGCCGGCAGGGTCAGGCTGCCCAGGTCAGCCAATCCTCACCCCTCAGGGGCTCACATTGCAGAAAATGGACCTCGCTGAACCGGCCAGGTCCTGAGACTCAGGAGAGACAAGGGGCTGCAGCTCTGGCTTGTTTTCTAATCATTTTATCTGGCTCGTGAGTGGGAGACAACTTCAAGAAGACCCTCTCCTAATGAGAGGAACCCAGGATTCAGGGAGAGGAGGGGTGCTGGGTGGAGACAGAGGCCTGGTGCCCCGGCTGCAATGGAAGTCTCTGGAAGACCAGGCAGAGGGAGGCCGCACAGTGTGATGCCCAGGGTCACAGACCTGTCGGAGCTGCTGTTTGTTAGTTCAAGTCCTGCTGTCAGGTGCTCTGTGTCAGCTCCGAGTGACAGGCGATCTGGCGTGCTCTGAAATGAGGGCTATGTGCACGGTTCCTGTGTGCACATCCCTGCCATGGTATCTGCCCAGGGGAGCTCCGTATCCTGGGAGTGGTCTGAACACGAGAGCCCCATGTGCTGCTGGGTAGTTGCACATGTGAGCTCCATAAACTGGGAGTGGTATGACCATGAGAGCCCCGTGGGCTGTTGGGGACCTGCCGTGGTGAGCCCCATATCCTGGGAGGGGCCTGACCAGGAGAGCCCCATGGGCTGCTGGGTAGTTGCGCAGGTGAGCTCCATAACCTGGGATTGCCCTGACCACGAGTGCCCTGTGGGCTGCTGGGGACCTGGTAAAGGATGTCAGGACAGTCAGTGAAGCCACCGAGGATATACATCCAGTAGTTCCTGATTCCTATACCCTGCTGGTCATTATACCATCCTCCAGGACATGGTATTCTGTATTAGACCTCAATTATGCCTTCTTCTGTATTCCATTAGTCCCAGAGTCCCAAGAAATTTTGGCTTGTGAATGGCAGAACTCAACGTACAACAAAAACAATAGTGCTTTGCCGTCCTGCCTCAAGGGTTCAAAAATTCCCACACCATCTTTGGGGAAACGTTATCTAAAGTCCTAAAAGTTCTACCTCTGGAAAAGGGAACCCTCCTTCATTATGCAGATGATGTTCTGATCGCCAGCCCTACTAAGCAGGCCTCTGAACTACCTAGCCAATAAAGGATAGAATGTGTCCAGGAAAAAGGCTCAAATATCACAGACTAATGTGATCTGCCTGGGCTTCATTCTCACGGAAAGGAGGACAAACCCATCCCAGGAAAGGGAAGAAGGCATTTGCAGCCTTACCCCTTCTAAAACTAGAAGACAGCTTCCAGGTCCCTGGGGAGGTCGGTGTTTGCTGCATCTGGATCCCTAACTACAGTCTAATAGCTGGGCCTCTATAGGAAACACTGAAAGGAAAAGATGATGATCCTTTTGAATAGAATCCAGAAGCGGCCTTTCAAGAATGGAAAGAACAGTCAATTCAGACCCTTGCCCTGGAACTCCCTAATTTAGCTAAATCCTTTGACCTTTACATTCCCGGTCAAAGGTGAGTCTCTCTTGGAGTATTAGTGCAAAAACTGGGACCACTTGAAATGGAAAAACGCAAGAGTGCCCTCCAGGTAGGATAAGCTATGGTCACCAAGGGCTTGGCCTGCCACCCCATCCGGCCAGGATACTGTGGGTATCTAAAAACCTGGAAATGAGCAGCCCACAAGGCCAGCTCCCTCCTAAGGGAAAAGGACCCCACGTGGTGATCCTAACCACCCACCATGCTCTGAAGTTGCAGGGGTCGCTCCATGGGCACACAGACCTCGAGAGAAGAGGCCCTCCAACTCCAACCTCCAAAGAGACAACCGGGGGCAACAGGCTCCCATGACGACTCGTGTGACCATCAGTTGACCTAGAGCTTCTCTCAGAAAACAACAAGAGTGTGCTCCAAAAGAGCAGACTACAGCTTGCAGGACTTACTGCACCCAGAGGGGAGCTAATAAGCTTGACGGGGGAACCATATATCACGCTGTCACCATAGAAAAGCCTACAGACACGGTGGTGACGGTGGCCAGTAAGACCGGCTGGACTCCTGGCTAATTCAAAAGACCGTTGACTCAGTGGCCGCCATGGTCCTGGATCACCACCGACCTTGGACTGTCTGGGAGTTGAGCGGGCAGGGCTCTGACACCTGGTGCTGTTTGTACATTAATTCGGGGGCCTAACTGAAGAAAGTGCAGACTACTGGTCAGAGCATCTAGGCTGGCAGAAACCGTCAGCCTAAGGTAGCCAAACAAATGTGGGGCGGGGTAAAACCGCCCCCCCAGCGGTTCTGTGTATCTCTTTCGTGGACCCTTAAAGGTCATTAGAATCTATAACACTTCCAATGCTGGTGCTCAGGTGGACGAGCAGTGAGGCAGGAGGCCTGGGGACAATCAACCTCACCTGGAGGCTGCTGGGGAGAAGTTCTGCCCCTTCCCCCCGGTTATGAGGCCTCCCAACTCAGCACGAAGCAGTTACAAAAGAAGGGTCTGCACCCTCAGCACCCCAAGAATGAGGAACGGGACAAAAGGTGGAGGAGGGTTTTGTCACCGGCAAAGCCCATGAAAAATGCCTGGGAGATAAAAATAGAATCTGGGCAATAAAATAAAGTCTAACCGTTTTTTCCTTTGTGCTTTGTCTAATTTCACGTGCTCCTAGGGTTCCGCATGCAGAGGTCCCACACCCGGCACTTCAGACCCGATTTCCTAGTGCAGAGTGGCTGGGTCGACACCTCAGCTCGCGGGGCCCCATGCAGACTCCGCGACATAGAGCCTGAGCTGCAGCCAACCGGGCCCTCGAGAGCTCCATCCCCTCCCTCATGCTGATGCTGCTGGGATCCCTACACAGCAGCCCCGCCCACAGCCCGCGGGGGAGCGCACACTATCACTTCTCCATCCTCTGATCAAAATATAAAGTTTCCTTTGCTTCTGAACCAAACTCAGTCTCGGTCTGTTGGCTCCAATGACACTGGGCAGGGGGACCCTTGTTGGGGCCCACTCTGGAGGATCAGTAACAGAAATTGAGAACATTGTAACTTCAATGAACAGATGTGTGAGCCAAACTGTAATTAACATAGAGCAGTGTATAAGGCTCGGGTAAAATAAGATGTTTCTAACACTTCCATTTGATATTTCCATCACTTTATTATAAGCAAGTTCAGTAAAGAGGTTTGTCTTATTTGTCAGGTCAACATTAGAGAAATGAAGTGATTTCTTTCCAAGGATGTACATCTAATAATTTTGGCTGAAGCTTCAATATTGGTTTGAATGTTTTTCCATTGAAAATGATACCTCTCTTACAGCTCCCCCATTTCTGAGAAGTATAACATCTTATAATTTATTATTACCAAAGGGGAAAGGTGGGAGGAGGGATAAATTAACAGGTTGGGATTAACACATACACACTGCTATGTATAAAATAGATCATCAACAAGGAACTACTGTATAGCACAGGGAACTACACTCAATATTTTGCAATAACCTATAAGGGGAAATAATCTGAAAAAGAATAGATATTTTTATCGGCATCATCTATCAATGACAGATAAAATGTAACCTAAGGGAAGCGGATGGTGAGCGCTTTTGACGCTGAAGACTTCAATCATCTAAAGTTCGGACTCTGCCTACTTCCCGAGGCCCTTAATGAACATAAGTGTAGCCGTAGCTTAAAAATTCGCCAGTTTGGGGTTCGGGGAGACACTGATTTGGTAAAATCCCTGGTGTTCTCCTTACTTGCACGGGACCCTTCCCACAGCTAAAACATGCCTGTCACACCCGGAGGATGGTACACCGTTTGATTGGGAAGAGTTTGGAAAAGGCATCTCATCTCCTCATCTCTTGGTGCTCGGGTTCACTCCTCCAGCGTCTTTCCTAACAATCTCCCCACTTGCGGATGTCAGCATCGTCAACATCATGTTGCTCACAGTTTGGAATTTGTCCAGAGGATGAAGCGGAAGGATGAGAAACAATGAGAGACAAGTCCTAGGTGTTCGGACAGGCACATGTCACTCTAATTTCCAATCAGGAAGACGAATTGACCAAAGACCTGGATTGCCCATGGAAACAGAATAGGGCTTTAGGAAATCCCACTGTTTTGTGGCCAGTGCCCAAAAACACAATTTGAAAAATGGAACTCAGGGGCACTAAAATTCACGAAACTGCAGAGTTGAAAATACCTATCGTCGAAAAATGTCTTGAGGTAAGTCACCGAAAAGGACTTGTAAGCAAGGGAGAATGGCAGGAAGGGGATTTGAAGAGGTAGAAAGGACTCGCCACTAAAGCACAAGAAAAGGGGCTGAACATCGCCAATGAGGCAGTTGGCCAAAAAGGGCGTGTGCACTTTTTCTGAATATATTCAAGAAAAGGGCATACACCCGTTTTAGCCAACCAAACAGGTGGGCGCTGGAAATCAATACTACAAAAGGTGTCACTTCGCATCAGTCAGAAGAGCCATCCTCATAAAGTGTAAACACCAGAAGTGCAGGACAGGGTGAGGAGAAAAGGGAGCCCTGTGAGGCTGATAGTGGAAATGTAAATTGCCAACGGCCACTCTGGAGAAGTGTATTGTGTTTACTAAAACATCTAAAAAATGAGCTACAGAGCATAGCGCACTTCCACTCATGGGCGTATATCTTGGGAAAAACAAAAATCAGCAGGACACAGCCACCCCAACGTTTACCGCCTCTCTGTTTAAAAGAGCCTCAACTTGGATATAACCTAAATGTCCCTGGAAGGAAAAAATGGATAAAAGAGATGTGGGGGCCTCCCTGGTGGCACAAGTGGTTGAGAGTCCGCCTGCCGATGCAGGGGATACGGGTTCGTGCCCCGGTCTGGGAGGATCCCATATGCCGCGGAGCGGCTGGGCCCGTGAGCCATGGCCGCTGGGCCTGCGCATCCGGAGCCTGTGCTCCGCAACGGGAGAGGCCACAACAGTGAGAGGCCCACATACCGCAAAAAGAAAAAAAAAAAAAAAAAAAGAGATGTGGTACTTATATAGAGTGGAATATTACTCAGCCCGGAAATCAATGAAATAAGGCCAGTGGTAACAACTCCAAAGGAGTTACGTACGATCGTGCTAAGTGACATAAGTCAAAAAGAAAAAGACACATATCATAACATATCACTTAAAGGTGGAATGAAAAATGGCTACACATAAAATGAATTACAAAAGAGAAACATAGTCAAATATGTAGAAAACACACATAAGGCTGCTAAACGGGAAAGGTGGGGAGGGGTGAGGCATTATCCAGGAGGTTGAAATTACAAAGATACCGTTCCAAATACCAAATTGATAATCGACAAGGACTACACGGTACCTCAGAGGACTGCACTCAGCACACTCAAGTCATCAGAAAAGAATATATACGACTGGTAACAATCTGAAAAAGAATTTATTGATATCTCTCTGTACGTGAATCAAGTGGTTGTATAGAAGCAAGAAACAGACCATTGAAAATCAGCTGCAACCAATTTAATAATAAATTTAAAAAAATAAAAGACAATGAGACACAAAAATTCTTAAAACTTTTGCACAGGGGCTGCGATGCAACATGCATTGAACACATCTAGACCCACAGCAGGATGAGACATAAGGCTGGAAACTGTTTGCACTAAGAGAACTAGTGAGGTTGGGTGAGGGAATGCAGACAATTTAAAGTAATACAGCCTGGTACCCATTCCATGGGTCCCCAATCTGCAGGTTCAAGGGAATCTTCCTACAGCTAAAACATGCATGGGAAACCCAGAGGACTGTACACCATGTGAATGGGAAAGGCGTCTGAAATACACCTCATTTTTCATCCCCTGCTGCTTGGGTTTGCCATTCCAGACACTTTACTAACAATCTCCCCACTTGGAGATTCAGGGCCTTTAACCTCCTGTTTCGCACAGTTTGCAATTTGTGCAGAGGATGAACGGGAAGAGGGGGAACCACAGAGAGACTAGTTGTAGGTGCTTCGACAGGCACGTGTCAATCTAATTTCCCATCGGGTACAAGAACTAACCAAAGTCTCAAACTGCTGCCCCGGAAACAGAATAGGGCCTGTAGCAATCCTGTGGGTTTTTGGCAAGCTCACAAAAAAGAGAGTTGAAAAATGGAGCTAGAGCCAGCACAATTCACAAACCTGCAGAGTGAGAAAGGACAACTATTGTCCAAAAATCTGTTGAGGGAAGGCAACGAGGAGGACTTGAAACTGAGGCAGAATTGAAGCAAACAGATTTCAGGAGGCAGATTGGAATCGCCGTAAAAGCACATGAAAAGCAGCAGAACTTCGACAATGATGCAGTTGGCCAAAAAGCAAGTGGGCAATGCAAATCAGCACTACAAACAAGTCTAATTTCCCACCAGTCAAAAGGGCCATCGGAAAAAAGTGTTAAAACCAGAAAGTCACGAAAGGCCATTGAGAACAGGGAGCTTTTTTTTTGCTGATGGGCGGGATGAAAATTGCAAAAAGCCACTCTGGAGAAGTGCATGGTGTTTCCTAAAACATCTACAATCCAGAGCTACAGAGCATAGGGCACTTCCACTCATAGGCGTATATCGGGAAAACTAAAAATCAACAAGACACAGCCACCCCAAAATTTAAGATTGCTCTGTATACAAGAACCTCTATTTCTGTACACTGTAAATAGCCCAGGAAAGAGAAAAATGGATAAACAAGTTGTGGTAGTTTTGTACAATGGAATATCACTCAGCCATGAAATCAGTGTCATAAGGCCAGTAGCAGCATAAGTGGATTTAAGTACGATGATTGTAAGGGAAATAAGTCACACAGAAAAAAAAACCTATCGTAAGATATCACTTACACAGTGAACATAAACATGGGTACACATGAGTTGAATTACACAGCAGAACACAGTCTTATATTTAGAAAACACACTTATGCCTGCTTAAGGGGAAAGGTGAGGTGGGGTGATGTATAAAACCAGAGTTTGAAATTAGCACAGGTACTGTTCCATAAACCAAATTTGTAATAGACGAGACCTACTCCTTGCTCAGTGAACTAGACTCAACACCCCCTATTCACCACAGAGGAATATAACTGACTAGTAAGAATCTTAAAACCTACGTATTCATATCTCTCTGTCAGTGAAAGAAGTGAGCATAGCGCGGCATAAACACAGCAGTGAAAACGAGCTAAACCCCATTATAAAAATAAATTTCATAAACAAAATGGAAAGACAGCGAAAGAGAGAGGAATTCTTACAAAATTCGTTCAGCAGCTGTGATGCAACCTGGATTGATCACATCTACACCCACAGCTGGATGAGACATAAGGCTGGACACTTGGGGCTGAGAGGATTGGTGAGCTTGGGTGAGCAAATGCAGACCGTGTAAAGCAATACTGCGTGCTACCCGTTCCATGGCTCCAAACTCTCCTGGTTTAAGGGAATCTTCCTAGAGCTATAATATGCATGGGAAACCCAGAGGATGGTACACCGTGTAATATGGAAAGCTTTCGAAAACGCACCACACTTTTCCTCTCCTGGTGCTCGGATTCACCATTCCAGCTGCTTTACTATCAATATCCCCACTTGCAGAGTCAGTGCCTTTAACCTCCTGTTTCACACAGTATGCAATTGTGCAGAGGATGAAAGGGAAGAGGGGGAACCAATGAGAGACTAGCTGTAGGCATTTGGACGGGCACATGTCACTCTCATTTCCCGTCAGGAAGAAGAGCTAATCAACGGGTCAGCCTGCCGCCCCGGAACAACAATAGGGCCTGAAGCAATCCTGCGGATTTGCGGGCAGCTCACAAAAGTGCCAGTTGAAAAATGGAGCTCAGAGGCACAGCAATTCACAAACCTGCAGAGTTTTACAGGACAACTATCGTCCACAAATCTGTTGAGGGAAGGCAAAGAGAAGGAATTGAAAGTGAGGCAGAATTGCAGGAAACATATTTCACGAGGTGGATTGGAATCGCCTTGAAAGCACATGAAAAGCAGCAGAAGTTGGACAATGATGCACTTGGCCTAAAAGGGCGTATGCATTTTTACCTGAATATATATATATTCTGAGTCTAAATGAAGCAAGTCACACAGAAAAAGAAACTAACCATAAGTTATCACTTATATAGGGAATGTAAATATGGCTACACATGAACTGACTTACAAAACAGATCAGAGTCACACATTTAGAAAACACTCTTATGCCTGCTTAAGGGGAAAGGTGAGGTGGGCTGATGCATAAAACCAGAGTTTGAAATTAGCACAGATACCGTTCCATAAACCAAACATGTAATAGTGAAGACCTACTCATTGCTCAATGAACTGGACTTAACACACCCTTTTTCACAGTAGAAGAATATATGTGACTATTAAGAATCTTAAAAAGTATTTAGGGCTTCCCTGGTGGCGCAGTGGTTGAGAGTCCGCCTGCCGATGCAGGGGACACGGGTTCGTGCCCCGGTCTGGGAGGATCCCACATGCCGCTGAGCGGCTGGGCCCATGAGCCATGGCCGCTGAGCCTGCGCGTCCAGATCCCATGCTCCGCAACGGGAGAGGCCACAACAGTGAGAGGCCCGCGTACTGCAAAAAAAAAGAAAAAAAAAGTATTTATTGATATCTGTCTGTAAGTGAAGCAAGTGGGTGTAAAGCGGCATAAACTCAGCAGCGGAAATCAGCTAAACCCCATCATAAAAATATATGTATTCAGGAAGAACGCATACACCCTTTTTGGCCATCCAAACAAGTGCAAATTGCAACTCAGCACTCCAAAGAAGTCTCACTTCACATTTGTCAAAAGGGCCATCCTGGAAAAGTGGAAAACCAGAAATGCAGCACAGGCCATGGAGGAAAGGAAGCCTTGTTACACTGATGCTCCATCATCTGATGCTGTAAGTATTCAAGGCCACTCTGGAGAAGTGTATGTTGTTTCCTAAAACATCTAAAATACAGAGCTACAGAGCATATGCCACTTCCACTCTTGGGCGTATATCCTGGGAAAACGAAAAATCGACAGGACACAGGCTCCCCTATGTTTAGTGCTGCTCTGTTTAGAAATGCCTCGACTTGGGTACAACTTATATATCCTTGGAAGTAAAAAATGCATAAAGAAGATGTGGTACTTATGTACAATGGAATATTACTGAGCAACTATTCAGTGAAATAATGCCAGTTGCAGCAACTCGTGGAGTCTGAGGTACGACCATTCTAAGTGACATAAGTCAGACATAAAAAGAGACTTATCATAAGGTATCGCTTATAGATGGTATCTAAAAATGGCTACACATGCACTCAATTAGAAAACAGAAACAGAGCCACACATTTAGAAAACACACTTATGGCTGCTAAAGGAGAATTTTGGGGTGGGGTGATGCATAAACCAGTAAGTTGGAATTAGCATAGATACGGTTCCATAACCAAAATAGGTAATCGACAGGACTGACTCTATAGCTCAAACAGCTGGACTCAGCACACTGTTGTCACTGGAAAAGGATATATAAGACTAGTAAGAATCTGTAAAATAATTTATTGATGTCTCTCTTTAAGTGAATCAAGTGGATAGATGTAGAGCAGGAAGAAAGACAGTATTGAAAATCAGCTATACCCCCTTATAAAATTAAATAACAAGAGCAAAAAAAGACAGTGAGAGAGAAATTCTTACAAAATTTGTTCAAGGGCTGTGATGCAACCTGCACTGAACACGTCTAGACACACAGCTAGATGGGACCTGAGGCTCTACACTCGTGGGTCTGAGAGGCTTGGTGAGGATGGGACAGCAAATGCAGCAATCTTTGAGTAATACTGCCTGGCCCCCATTCCATGGGTCCCATATCTCCAGGTGCAGGGGTCCCTTCCTACAGCTAAAACATGAATGGGACATCCAGAGGATGGTACATCATCTGTTCGGGAAGAGTTTGGGAAAGTCACCTCATCTCCACTTCTCCTGGTATTCGGGTTCCCAAGCTCCTTTCCTTAGCGTCTCCCCACTTTGGGAAGGCAGCACACTCAACAGCCGGCTTTGCACAGCTTGGAATTTTCTGTGTGAAGAAGGGGAATGGGGGGATGGAATGAGACACAAGCCCTAGATGTTTGGACAGGCATATGCCACTCTAGTTTCCTAATCTGGAAGAAGAATTTCCCTATCCTTCAGGTGCCCCAGTAACCAGAATGGGTCTGTAGAAATCCTGCCCCATTTTGGCTGCTTCCCTATACAACAAGTTGAAAACTGGTGCTCAGGGGCACTGCAATTCACAAACATGCAGGGTTGTAATTGACACCTCTAATGGAGTCATTTCTTGGGCCAAGTATTCATAAAGGCCTGTAAGCAAGGCAGAATTTCAGAAAAGGGATTTCAAGAGGTAGTTTTCACTCGCCATTCAAGCACATGCAAAGCTGCTGAACATCGCCAATGATGCAGTTTGCCAAAAAGGCCGTATGCGTTATTCCTTAATATATTCAGGAGAAACCCTTACTCCATTTTTGGTCAACAAAACAGGCGGGCAATGTAAATTAATACTACAAAGAGGTATCACTCCACACCAGTCAGAATGGCCAAGCTCACAAAGTGTAAAACCTGAAATGCAGGACAGGGCGTGGAGAAAAGGGAACCCTGACAAGCTGATGGTGGGAAAGTAAATTGCTAACAGCCACTGTGGAGAAGTGGGTGGTGATTCCTTAAAAATCTAAAAAACAGAGCTTCAGAGCATATGGTGCTTCCACTCCTGGGCCTGTATCTTGGAAAACACGTAAATTGACAGGACCCAGGCACTCCAAAATTTATGCAGCCCTGTTTACAAGAGCCTCTACTTGGAAGCTACCTAAACGTCCTTGGAAGGAAGACTGGATAAAGAAATTATGGTAGATATGTACAATGGAATATTACTCAGCCATGAAATGAATGGAATAAGGCCATTTGCAGCCACTCGGAAGGACACAGATAGATTCGTACTAAGTGGCATAAATCAGACAATGATAAATATCATATGATATTACTTATCGGTGGAATCTAACAATTGATACAAAGGTACTATCTTACAACAGAGAAACAGAGTCCCAGACTTAGAACACAAACTTATGGTTACCAAACTGGAAAGGGGTGTTGGAGGCATAAATCATGAGGTTGGAGTTAGTATATACATATTTACAGAGAGAAAACTTGTCATCAACACGGACCTGCTGTAGAGCACTTGGAACTCTTCTCAACACCCTTTAGTAACCTCAATGGGGAAATAATTCCAAAAAGAATATAGAGTCATCTCTGTGTAAATGAATCATGTGGGTGTGTATCAAAAACGAACACAGCATGGTAAATCAACTATACTCCATTATAAATTTAAAGTTAAATTACAGAAAAGAAAAATGATCACTAAGTTCGTTTAGTTGTGGTGAACGTGCTAGTGTCACATCCCTGGACACAGACCCAATTTGGTCCCAAGGCTGGACTGTTGTGGGCCTGAGGACCTCGGGAGGATATGCCAGCTAATTCGACCCCTTGAACATGTAGTACCTGGTCCCCTCTGCATGGGATCACAATCTCCAGATCTAAGTGTACCCTCATACTACTAAACCAACCGTCTGACACCCAAAGGATAGTGGACTCTCTGGGTTGGATGACATTTGGAAAACCACCTGGTCTCAACATATCCTGGTGTTTGGGTTCCGACCTCCCGACTCCTTCATTAGGGTCATCCCACTCTACAAGACAGCACCCTCAACAGGTGATTTGGCAGGGGTTTATACTTGTTTGGGGGATGAAGGGTAAGGGGGAAGAGGGAATGGGATAGAAGCCCTTACATGTTTGGTCAGGCACATTCCACTCTAATTTAAAACCCAGGAACAGAACTTTCCCTACATCTAAGGTTGTGTTAGTAACCAGAGAGGGACGGTAGAAATCCTGCTGCCTTCTGTTTCCCATAACAACAATTCTAAAACTGGACCTTATAGGCACTTCATATTCATAATGCCTGGGGAGCTGTAAATGACAACAGCCCTCAAAAAATGTCTTGGGGTAGGTAATCGAAATAGACTTCAAAACAAGGCAACCTTTCAATAACCCTTTTTGAAGGGGGAAATTTTACTCACACTGTTCAAAAAAATGCACATATGAAGATGCTCACCATTGCTTTATGTTAGACAAATGCAAAGCAGATGTACAAAGAAGTATCACCTGGAACCACTCAGAATAGCCATCCTCACAATGTCTAGAAACAGGAAATGCTTCAGAGGGTGTGGAAAAAAGAGAAACCTTCTACTTATTATTATTATTTTTTTAATCTGCGTTGGTTCCTCGTTGCTACCTGCAGCTTTTCTATAGTTGCAGAAACGGGGGGGCTACTCATCGTTGTGGTATGCAGCCTTCTGTTTGCGGTGGCTTCTCTTGTTGTGGAGCACAGGCTCTAGGCACACAGGCTTCAGTAGCTGTGGCATGTGAGCTCAGTAGTTTTGGCTCATGGGCTCTAGAGCGCAGACTCAGTAGTTGTGGCGCACGGGCTTAGTTGCTCTGTGGCATGTGGGATCTTCCTGGGCCAGGGCTCGAACCTGTGTCCCCTGAACTGGCAGGCGGATTCTTACCCACTGCGCCACCAATACTACGTTACTGGTGGCAGTGCCAATTGGTAACAGCCACTATGGAGCACAGAATGGAGGTTACCAGAGTAAGGGGAGGCGGGAGGGATAAACTGGAAATTGGGATTGACATATACACACCACTATATATAAAAGAGATAACAAATAAGGGCCTACTGTATAGCACAGGGAACTCTACTCAATACTCTGTAATGACCTGTATGGGAATGGAATCCAAAAAGGATTGGATATATGTATAACTGCTTCACTCTGCTGTGCAGCAGAAAGTAACACAACATTGTAAATCAACTATACTCCAAAAAAACTGAAATTGAAATGAAATGAAATGAAATAAAATAAAATAAAATAGAGCTACCAGATGATCCAGCAAGTTCACTCCTGTGCGCATATCTGGAGGAAAGCATAAATCGAAAAGACACATCTTCCCCAATGTTCATCGCAACACTCTTTACAATAGCGAAGACATGGAAGCAACCAAAATGTCCATCAACATATGAATATAGGTAAAGAATATGTGATACATATATATAACGAATATGACTCAGCCATAAAATAGAGGAAAATAATGCCAATTTCAGTAACATGGATGGACCTAGAGATGATTGTACTAAGTGAAGAAAGTCAGACACAGTAAGACAAATATTGTATATGATATCACTTCTAGGTGGAACCTAAAAATTGATACAAATGAACTAACTTACAAAACAGAGGCAGACGCACAGATTTGGAAAACAAACTTATGGTTACCAAAGGGGAAAGGTGGCGGGTAGGGATAAATCAGGAACTTGGGGTAAACATACGAATACTACTCTATATAATATAGATAAGCAACAAGGACCTACTGTATGGCACAGAGAACGCTACTCAATATTCTGGGAATACCTTTATCAGAAAAGAATCTGAAAAAGAATGAATATATGCATATGTGTAACTGAATCACTTGCTGTGCAGCTGAAATGAACACAACATTGTAAATCAACTATACTCCAAGAAAATTTAAATTACAAAATAAAGAAAATCACCTATATTTCAAAAGAAAAAAAGAATTCCCATATATTTTTATGGCTTGATAGCTTACTTTTTTAGTGCTCAATATTATCCCATTCCCAGAATATATTAATACTGTATCATTTCATTCACCTATTGGAGGACACCTTAGTTTCATTCACATTTTGGCAATATTGAATTAGGTGCTATAAATATCCATATGCAAGTTTTCGTCTGGAAGTATGTTTTAAACTACTTCCAGTAAATATCCATGAGGACACTTGCCGGATTGTACAGTAAGGGAATGTTCAATATTGTAGCAAGTGTCAATCAGACTACCAAAGTAGCTGTATTATTTTTCATTTCCACCAATAACAAATGACATTTCCTATTGTTCCACAGCCCCTACAGAATTTCTTCTTGTCATTGTTCACATTTCAGCCATTCTAATGGCTAAAATTGTATGTAACTGTATTGTTAATTTGCTTTTTGATGGCAGCATGTAATCTGAATTACTCTTCTGTATACTTATATGCATAGTGTCTATTTTCTTTGGTGAGGTGTCCGTAAAGTATATTGGTCCACATTTTATTTAGGCTGCTTTCATTTTTTTCTACCCAATCTGTATTTGTTTTATTTATTTTTGTGCCTTATTGAATTAGCAAGGACTTGCAGTAAAATATGGAAAAGGAGTTATGAAAGGGGACATCCTTGCTTTTACCTGAACTTAGTAGAAAAGCTTCATGTTTTTGACCACTAATCATGATGTAAGATAAAAGTTTCCTGTAGATCTTTGTTATCAACTTGAGAAACCTCCAGTCTATTTCTTTAACTGAGAGTTCTTATGAAGAATGGGTGTTAGATTTTTTCAAAGGTCTTCTGAATCTTTTGATATGCTCATGATTGTCTCTAGGGTGTTGATATGATGGACATAATTATTTGATTTTAGAATGTTGAACCAGCCTTGCATACCTGGGATTATTCCCGCTCATTCATTATATAAAATTCTCTCAAAATATTGTTGGATTCGATTTGTTAATATTTTGTTGAGGATTTTTGCATTGATGTTCCTGAGAGATATTAGTCAGTTTTCTTTACTATTCATATGTTCCTCTAAGCTTGGATGCTGTGGATTTAGTGTCAGACATTCATTTGGGGAGATTCTCAGTCATTTTTTAAAAAAAATATTTTCTGTTCTTTCTTATCTTTATTCTCCTCCTGCTATACCCATTATGTATAGGTCACAGCATTTTCATTGTTCCACAATTATTGATTACTCTGTTCTGTTGATTTCTTTCCTGCCCATTTTCTCTTTTCTTTTGAGATTTAAAGGTTTCTCTTGATATGTCTTCAAGCTCACAGATATTTCTCCTCAGCCAGCTCTTTGACTGCTAAAACAAAATACAAGAGACTTGGTATTTTATAAACAACAGAATATTTTTGTTTTCTCATAATTGCTGAGGCTGAAAAGTTCAAGAACAAGTTACCAGGGGCTTCCCTGTTGGCACAGTGGTTAAGAATCTGCCTACCAATAAAGCGGACACGGGTTCGAGCCCTGGTCCGGGAAGATCCCACACGCCATGGAACAACTAAGCCCGTACACAACAAATACTGAGTCTGTACTCTAGAGCCCACAGGCCACAACTACTGAGCCCGTGTGCCACAACTACTGAAACCCGCACGCCTAGAGCCCGTGCTCCGCAACAAGAGAAGTCACCCAATGAGAAGCCCGCACACTGCAACAAAGGCCCAACGCAGCCAAAAGATTAATTAATTAATTAATTAATTAATTTTTAAAAAAGAACAAGTTGCCACCTGTATCTGTATCTGGTGAGGGAACAATATCTGGTTCATAATGTGGGTCTCCTTGCTCGGCAATGATATCATGTGATGGGCATGAGATCTTCTGTGTGCTACATTTATTAGCTCACTAATCCCATGTTTGAGGTCTCTGGCCTCATGACCGAATCACCTCCCAAAAGCACCACCTCCTAATACCGTCAACATGGCAGCTGGGTTTCAAAATTTTAAAATGAGAGGTACAAAAGGTTTACACCATAGCAGGGACCACAGAGTTAACTGATTTTTCCTTTCATGTTAAAGGTTTGCACATTTATATTTATTATATAATCACAAAACCCTTGTTGTTTTTTTAAGATTCTTTTCCCGTATATGCCAGTACACACCATTGAGTAGAGTTCCCCGTGCTATAAAGCAGGTCCTTAACAATACTTACCTATTTTATATATACTAGTGTGTATAGGTCAGTCCCAGTCTCCCAATTTATCCCTTCCCCACTTATCCTCTGGTAACCATAAGTTTGTTTTCTATATCCATGACTCTATTTCTGTTGTGTAAATTAGTTCATTTGTACCTTTGTTTTTTTCCTTTTTTAGATTCCTCATGTAAGCAATATCAAATGATATCTGTCTTTCTGTGTCTGACTTGCTTCACTCAGTATAACAATCTCTAGGTCCACCCATGTTGCTACAAAACCCTTAATTGTTAAGGATAACTCTCAATTTTTTCCAGTATCATCAGCAATTCTTTCTGGCAGACATGTGACAACACTTTTTAAACAGGGATATTGAGACCAAGGCTCCTGACCTGCAAACAAACAAAACATCCTTTATATAGTAAAAACTTTGCACATCAAAGGATGAAAGCACTTGGTCTAAATCCCTTTGCACCCACTGCTGACAGAGGGCAGAGGAATTTGACTCACTAATCTTCCTTACGTGCACTTCCTCCTAATGGGTTATTCCATCTAAAACTTATAAGAAGCGGGAATGCATTATGGAACACACCAATCTCTACTACAGATTCTGAAGCAGCGAAAAAACAAAAACAAAAACATGATGAATCCATCCAAAGGGTTCTGTCCACATTGTTACAATAGTTTCCCTCACACTGTGAACCCTTTTCAAAACCTATCACTTGAACCTACTTTTATTTTTTTCAACAAAAATAATGTTAATCTGCAGTCACATGCTCCAGTAATATTACACTATCCCTTGTGCAAGTATGTAGGGATTCGAGGAGCTATGGGAGGCTATCATGAGAGGTTCCCTAGACTAATCAGGACATTTCATTTAATGTTGGCTCTTCTCCCTAGGATGTCTGCTGTCCTCTTCTTTTTGTAGCTACTAGCATTGAGAAAGTGACCAAGATAAGGCCCTTCTCTTTTCCTGCCCATGAATGTAGCTGTGATTAACCCCACAGACCTTGGTGCTTCCAGAATCCCCTGAAGCTACTGACCCTCCATGCATGGCATGACATAGATAAGGATGGTGACGTGTATATTTGTATAGAGCATGCTATAAAATTTTCGAGTCCTCCCTTCCTCATAATTCCAAAGAATAGATTTCTTTGGATTTCTGCTTAATGCTGCTGGAGTTGGTACATAAGTTGAGGGAGGTATCAGGACACACCAAAAGAGAGGGTAACTGCACAGAAAATACAAGCGGGTACATTTCTGTGTAGTTTCAAGCAGCTTATATGCTATACCAACCATAATGACATGTTGAGCCTTCCTCTTTCTACTAGTAATACAACAAACATAAAGGATATTTAGGCTGCTTGTTTTATCCCCACCTCTCTCAACTGATCTGCATTCACATATAGGACAATGAAGGGCCCTTTCTACCATCTTAACCAATACTTGAGAACTACAAAATGTCCAGGTATTTCCAGGGATTATTTTCATATTCCCCAATCAGGCCTATGAAAGAACCTCACCTATTGTGTTTAATGAAGTCATATCACTGACGGCATCCCATCATCAACAAAACTGGAAAGAATTTTGAAGGGTCTTAGATTTTACCATATTTGAAATTCCAATATTTTAGCCTGACACGTTTTTGGATTTTAGAAAAAAAATATTTTAAATGAGACAAAAAATCATTTTTATGACACAAAAAGACAGCAAGAGTTTTATATTTTTATCTGTTCCACTTGCACACAAAAGTCTCATGGGGTTATGTAAAGCACTCCTGTTGGCTGCTGTCCATGTAAAGCTTAGGAATCTTAAGCTTCAGTCATCTGAAACTTTTAAATTAGGATGCAAGCAATCCTGTCCAACATTTGAGCAGAGCAAGACACTGTCTTTATTTTATTTGTCAGGTAAGTAATCTGTCTTTTACCCCAAGGAGAGAAACAACTGGCCTCTTCCATCAATGTGTTGTACAAAAATCTTTGAACACAGAGGGCAAGCAGAGGCTGATACAAGATGTGAAAAAAAATATGAGAGACCCTTGTGGCATTTTTTCCTAACTTATTGCAATCTCCCATTTAAAATGTGGGAATAATCAATCTTCTGAGGAAAAAGGCCCAAGGAAGGTTTTTGCTTCTGTGGAATAATGGGATTGCTAAAGATTTCAGGAGGCAAGACGAATTAGTGAGAATGACCATGAGAAATCAGAGAAAAGTCAGATCCATGGATGAAGTGATGTTTACCTCTGTGAATCAATGAGAAGTAGGAGCAAATGAAAAGAAAGCTGAATACAACATTTTCTGAATAAATGTAACCTTTCAGCTGTTGTAGAAAAATTAATACTCACTATGATACAACATATTTAGTTTAGAAATTAACTTAAATTTAAAGCTTAATAATTAGATTTATTGAAGAAACAAAAAACATATTTATGGTTTAGAATAAATAATGTGTTCTGCTACAGATAAGAAGACTACATAAATAAATAGAAATAAGACTAAATAAATAGGAAAATAACTAATTCGATATTATTAACATTAAAAACTGACACTCATCTAAAGAAAGAGAAAGAGAGACAGAAAGAGAGAAGAACTCATAGCAAGCATATATTAAAAATTCCTAAATAAGAAGTCTTCAGATATTAAAAAAAATAATAATAATGTCTTCAATAAGAAGATAATGTAATAGCAAAAATGGGGAAAATATACCGAAAGATATTTCAAAACAGAGAGTACAGAATGTTAAGTAAACTTATCAAAAGAACTTGGCTTAGTAGTCAATTAAATGAAAAAAAAAGTGATACCTGGAATTATCACTCGCCAACCACAAAGTTCAAATGAAAATGACAGGTATTATCAAGCTTGACAAGAATGTGTATAATCCTTGAATCTCATTCACTGCTGCTGAGGATGATAAATCATACAAATGAGTGAAGTAAGTCAGAAAGAGAAAGACAAATACCGTATGCTAACACACATATATGGAATTTAAGAAAAAAAATGTCATGAAGAACCTAGGGGTAAGACAGGAATAAA
Source organism: Mesoplodon densirostris (assembly GCF_025265405.1). Lineage (NCBI taxonomy): Eukaryota > Metazoa > Chordata > Mammalia > Artiodactyla > Ziphiidae > Mesoplodon > Mesoplodon densirostris. The sequence continues at coordinate 127,487,977 of NC_082681.1, read as the reverse complement.
GACACAGACCTACTAGAGAATGGACTTGAGGATATGGGAAGGGGGAAGGGTAAGCTGTGACAAAGCGAGAGAGCGACATGGACATATATACACTACCAAACATAAAATAGATAGCTAGTGGGAAGCAACCGCAGAGCACAGGGAGATCAGCTCAGTGCTTTGTGACCACCTAGAGGGGTGGGATGGGGAGGGTGGGAGAGAGGGAGGCGCAAGAGTGAAGAAATATGGGAACATATGTATATGTCTAACTGATTCGCTTTGTTATAAAGCAGAAACTAACACACCATTGTGAAGCAATTATACTCCAATAAAGATGTAAAAAAAAAGAAAAATCATACAAATATTTTGAAAATATTTAGAAATATCTAAAAACATAAACTCATGAAAGCTATGACTCGAAAATTTCACTACTGCATGTATACTGAACAATAATTTATACACACACCACCAAAGCTCAAGTTCTAGAATTTATATACCAGTGCTATTCTCAATAGACACAAACTGAAAATCACTCATATTGTAATACACATTGGAATAAATTAATTTATAGTTAAATATTTACACTATGGAATCCTATGCAACAGTGGCAATGCATGATCCCAACAACAGGCAACCATATAGGCATATTCACAAGCAACATAAACTAAAAAAGCCCAATCCAAAAGTGATTTTACTGTGCCATAACATTTATATAAAATACAAAATACAGGTAACATGATCTTCTTGTTACACAGAAGAACAATATTAAACCTTAAGGGGAGTCACTAGAATGGGACCAGGGGGCCTCTGAGTATCTGGCAATTTTCTGTGTCTTTATCTAGAAGCTATGTATAGAGTGTACTCAGATTCTGAATTTTCTGTAATTTGTCATTTCCTTACAAACCATGCATGTTTTTAGTTCTTTTTTATACATAACAAAAAGTAAAAATGATAGACTAGGGAAGTTAATTATATTAGCATTTTCATATCCATGCTTTTCAAGGTGGAAGTGAAAGGTATTAAATACTTGACATTGTGATTACTTCTTAAAAGTAAGGTGAACATTTGAGATTAATAAATAAGACATACTTCTTCATATATAATCCTCAAACAGGAGGGGTAGAAAGGAGTATTATATTTTTTATTTAATACAGAATCGATAAGATAGAAAATAATGAAAACAGACTAGGTTTAAAAAAGAGCACACTGGACTTCCCTGGTGGCACAGTGGGTAAGAATCTGCCTGCCAATGCAGGGGACAGGGGTTCAATCCCTGGTCTGGGAAGATCCCACATGCCGCAGAGCAACTAAGCCCGTGTGCCACAACTACTGAGCCTACACTCTAGAACCAGCAAGGAACAACTATTGAGCTTGCATGACACAACTACTGAAGCCCAGGCACCTAGAGCCCATACTCCACTACAAGAGAAACGACAGCAAGGAGAGGCCTGTGCACCACAACGATGAGTAACCCCAGCTTGACACAACTAGAGAAAACTTGTGCAGCAACGAAGACCCAACACAACCAAAATAAATAAATCTTTTGACTTCTGAGCTGACTCACTCACGTGGCTGTAGGTAAGAGGCCTCAGTTCCTTGCTACATGGATCGCTCCTTAGGGCTGCTTGAGTGTCCTCATGATATGGCAGCTGGCTTACCCCAGGATGAGTGATCTAGCAGAAACCAAAGCAGAAGCTGCAATGTCTTTTATAACTTTGGAAGCTGCACTTTGTCATTTCTGCAATTTCTTATTAGTTAAACAATCAGCCCTTTTCAAGTGCGAGGAGCCACACAGGCACATGAAGACTGGGAGATAATTAGGGGATAATTAGGGCCATCTTGGAGGCTGGCTTCCAAAGTGGCTGACTAGCCAAAGACTGAATTTTGTTTTCTTCACTTCTGGAGAGAAAATGGTCAGTGAATCTCATTGGTGGTCTTTGAGATGTACCAAAGCTACCTCTTGCTCTCACCCCCAGCTGTGTAGCCGACAGGGTCTTGGTTCTCCGGCCGGGTGTCAGGCCTGTGCCTCTGAGTTGGGAGAGCCGAGTTCAGGATATTGGTCTAACAGAGACCCCCAGCACCTTGTAATATCAAACGGCGATAGCCTCCCAGAGATATCCGTCTCAATGCTAAGACCCAGCTCCACTCAGAGACCAGCAAGATCCAGTGCTGGACATCCCATGCCGAACAACTAGCAAGACAGGAATGCAGGCCCACCCATTAGCAGAGAGGCTGCCTAAAATCATAATAAGGCCACAGACACCCCAAAACACACCACCGGATGCGGACCTGTCAACCAGAAAGACAAGATCCAGACACACCCAGCAGAACACAGGCACCAGTCCCCTCCAGCAGAAAGCCTACACAACCCACTGAACCAACCTTAGCCACGGGGGACAGACACCAAAAACAACAGGAACTACGAATCTGCAGCCTGCAAAAAGGAGACCCCAAACACAGTCCCCAAAGACAAATGAGAAGACAGAGAAACACACAGCAGATGAAGGAGCAAGGTAAAATCCTACCAGAACAAACAAAGGTAGAGGAAATAGGCAGTCTACCGGAAAAAGAATTCAGAGTAATGATAATAAAGATGATCCCAAATCTTGGAACTGGAATGGAGAATGTACAAGAAACGTTTAACAAGGACCTAGAAGAACTAAACAGCAAACTAACAATGATGAACAACACAATAAATGGAATTAAAAAATGCTCTAGAAGGAAACAATAGCAGAATAACTGAGGCAGAAGAATGGATAAATGACCTGGAAGACAAAACAGTAGAAAAAACTACCACAGAGCAGAATAAAGAAAAAAATGAAAAGAATTCAGGACAATCTGAGATACCTCTGGGACAACATGAAGCACACCAACATTCGAATATAGGGGTCCCAGAAGTAGAAGACAAAAAGAAAGAGACTGAGAAAATAGTTGAAGAGATAATAGTTGAAAACTTCCCTAATATGGGAATGGAAATCATTAATCAAGTCCAGGAAGTGCAGAGAGTCCCATACAAGATATACCCAAGGAGAAACATGCCAAAACATATATTAATCAAACTATCAAAAATTAAATACAAAGAACAAATATTAAAAGCAGCAAGGGAAAAACAACAAAAAACATACAAGGGAATCCCCATAAGGTTAACGGCTGATCTTTCAGCAGAAACTCTGCAAGCCAGAAGGGACTGGCAGGACATATTTAAAGTGATGAAAGGGGAAAAACTACAACCAAGATTACTCGACCCAGCAAGGATCTCATTCAGATTTGACAGAGAAATTAAAACCTTTACAGACAAGCAAAAGCTAAGAGAATTCAGCACCACCAAACCAGCTTTACAACAAATACTAAAGGAACTTCTCTAGGCAGGAAGCACAAGAGAAGGAAAAGACCTACAATGACAAACCCAAAACAATTAAGAAAATGGTAATAAGAACATACATATCAATAATTACCTTAAATGTAAATGGATTAAATGCTCCAACCAAAAGACATATAGACTGGCTGAATGGATCCAAAAACATGACCAGTAAATATGCGGTCTACAAGAGACCCACTTTAGACCTAGAGACACATACAGACTGAAAGATAGGGGATGGAATAAGATATTCCATGCAAATGGAAATCAAAAGAAAGCTAGAGAAGCAATTCTCATATCAGACAAAAAAGACTTTAAAATAAAGACTATTACAGGAGACAAAGAAGGACACTACATAATGATCAAGGGATCAATCCAAGAAGAAGATATAACAATTGTACATATTTATGCACCCAACATAGGAGCACCTCAATACATAAGGCAAATGCTAACAGCCATAAAAGGGGAAATCGACAGTAACACAATCATAGTAGGGGACTTTAGCACCCCTCTTTCACCAATGAACAGATCATCCAAAGTGAAAATAAATAAGGAAACACAAGCTTTAAATGATACATTAAACAAGATGGACTTAATTGATATTTATAGGACATTCCATCCAAAAACAACAGAATACACTTTTTCTCAAGTGCTCGTGGAACATTCTCCAGGATAGATCATATCTTGGGTCACAAAAAAAAGCCTTGGTAAGTTTAGGAAAATTGAAATCATATCAAGTATCTTTTCCGAACACAATGCTGTCAGACTAGATATCAATTACGGGAAAAGAACTGTAAAAAATACAGACACATGGATGCTAAACAATACACTACTTAATAACCAAGAGACCGCTGAAGAAATCAAAGAGGAAATAAAAAAATACCTAGAAACAAATGACAGTGAAAGCATGAAGACCCAATACCTATGGGATGCAGCAAAAGCAGTTCTAAGAGGGAGGTTTATAGCAATACAATCCTACCTCAAGAAACAAGAAACATCTCAAATAAACAAGCTAACCTTACACCTAAAGCAATTAGAGAAAGAAAGAAAAAAACAACCCAAAGTCAGCAGAGGAAAGAAATCATAAAGTTCAGATCAGAAATAAATGAAAAAGAAATGAAGGCAGCAACAGTAAAGATCAAAAAAAACTAAAAGCTGGTTCTCTGAGAAGATAAACAAAATTGATAAACCATTAGCCAGAGTCATCAAGCAAAAAGGGAGAAGACTCAAATCAATAGAATTACAAATGAAAAAGGAGAAGTAACAACTGACACTGCAGAAATGCAAAGGATCATGAGGGATTACTGCAAGCAACTATATGCAAATAAAATGGACAACCTGGAAGAAATGGACAAATTCTTAGAAAAGCACACACTTCCAAGACTGAACCAGGAAGAAATAGAAACTATAAACAAACCAATCGCAAGCACTGAAATTGAGACTGTGATTAAAACTCTTCCAACAAACAAAAGCCCAGGACCAGATGGCTTCACAGGCAAATTCTATCAAACATTTAGAGAAGACTTAACACCTATCCTTCTCAAACTCTTCCAAAATATAGCAGAGGGAGGAACTCTCCCAAACTTATTCTATGAGACCACCATCTCCCTGATACCAAAACCAGACAAAGATGTCACAAAGAAAGAAAACTACAGGCCAATATCACTGATGAACATAGATGCAAAAATCCACAGCAAGATACTAGCAAACAGAATCCAACAGTGCATTAAAAGGATCATACACCAAGATCAAGTGGGGTTTATCCCAGGGATGCAAGGATTCTTCAATACATGCAAATCAATGTGATACACCATATTAAAACACTGAAGGATAAAAACGATATGGTCATCTCAATAGACATAGAAAAGGCTTTCGACAATATTAAACACCCATTTATGATAAAAAAAAAAACACCTCCAGAAAGTAGGCATAGAGGGAACTTTCCTCAACATAATAAAGGCCATATATGACAAGCCCACAGCCAACATCATTCTCAATGGTGAAAAAGTGAAACCATTTCCACCAAGATCAGGAACAAGACAAGGTTGCCCACTCTCACCACTATCATTCAACACACTTTTGGAATTTTTAGCTACAGCAACCAGAGAAGAAAAAGAAATAAGAGGAATCCAAATCGGAAAAGAAGAAGTTAAGCTCTCACTGTTTGCAGATGACATGATACTATACATAGAGAATCCTAAAGATGCTACCAGAAACCGACTAGAGTTAATCAATGAATATGGTAAGGTTGCAGGGTACAAAATTAATGTACAGTTATCTCTTTCATTCCTATACACTAAAGATGAAAAATCTGAAAGAGAAATTGAGGAAACACTACCATTTACCACTGCAACAAAAAGAATAAAATACCTAGGAATAAACCTACCTAAGGAGACAAAAGTCGTTTACTCAACAAACTATAAGACACTGATGAAAGAAATTAAAGATTACACAAACAGATAGAGACATATACCATGTTCTTGGATTAAAAGAATCAGCATTGTGAAAATGACTATACTACCCAAAGCAACCCACAGATTCAATGCAATCCCTATCAGACTACCAATGGCATTTTTCAGAGAACTGGAACAAAAAATTTCACAATTTGTATGGAAACACAAAAGACGCTGAACAGCCAAAGCAACCTTGAGAAGAAAAACAGAGCTGGAGGAATCAGGCTGCCAGACTTCAGACAATACTACAAAGCTACAGTAGTCAAGACAGTATGGTACTGGCACAAAAACAGAAATATAGATCAATGGAACAGGAGGGAAAGCCCAGAGATAAACCCATACACATATGGTCACCTTATTTATGATAAAGGAGGCAAGAATATACAATGGAGAAATCACAGCCTCTTCAATAAGTGGTGCGGGGAAAACTGGGCAGCTACAGGTAAAAGAAAGAAATTAGAAGATTCCCTAACACCATACACAAAAATAAGCTCCAAATGGATTAAAGACCTAAATATAAGGCCAGACACTGTAAAACTCTTAGAGGAAAACATAGGCAGAACACTCTATGACATCAATCACAGCAAGATCCTTTTTGACCCACCTCCTAGAGAAATGGAAATAAAAACAAAAATAAACAAATGAGACCTAATGAGACTTAAAAGCTTTTGCACAGCAAAGGAAAGCGTAAACAAGATGAAAAGACAACCCTCAGAATGGGGGAAAATATTTGCCAATGAAGCAACTGACAAAGGATTAATCTCCAAACTTTACAAGCAGCCCATGCAGATCAATATCAAAGAAACAAACAACCCAATCCATAAATGGGCAGAAGACCTAAATAGACATTTCTGCAAAGAAGATATACAGACCGCCAACAAACACATGAAAGAATGCTCAACGTCACTGATCATTAAAGAAATGCAAATCAAAATTACAATGAGGTATCACCGCACACAGGTAAGAATGGCCATCATCAAAAAAATCTACAAAAACAACAAATGCTTCAGAGGTGTGGAGAAAAGGGAACCCTCTTGCACCGTGGGTGGGAGTGTAAATTGATACAGTCACTATTGAGAGCAGTATGGAGGTTCCTTAAAAACCTAAAAATAGAACTACCACTACCATATGACACAGCAATCCCACTACTGGGCATATACCTGGAGAAAACCATAATTCAAAAAGAGTCATGTTCCACAATGTTCATTGCAGCTCTATTTGCAATAGCCAGGACATGGAAGCAATCTAAGGGTCCATCAACTGATGAATGGATAAAGAAGATGTTGCACACATTCAATATAAAATGGAATATTACTCAGCCATAAAAAGAAATGAAATTGAGTTATTTGTAGTGAGGTGGATGGACCTATAGTCTGTCATACAGAGTGAAGTAAGTCAGAAAGAGAAAAACAAATACTGTATGCTAACATATATATGGAATCTAAACAGAAAGAAAAAAAATCGTTCGGAAGAACCTAGGGGCAGGACAGGAATAAAGACGCAGACATAGAGAATGGACTTGAGGACATGGGGAGGGAGAAGGGTAAGCTGGGATGAAGTGAGAGAGTGGCATGGACTTATATATACTATCAAATGTAAAATAGATAGCTAGTAAGAAACAGCTGCATAGCACAGGGAGATCAGCTCAGTGCTTTGTGACCACTTAGAGGGGTGGGAGAGGGAGGGTGGGAGGCAGACACAAGAGGGAGGAGATATGGGGATGTATGTATATGTATAGGTTGTTCACTTTGTTATAAAGCAGAAACTAACACACCATTGTAAAGCAATCATAGTCCAATAAGATGATATAAATAAATAAATAATTTATGCCCCCCCCCAAATTAAATCTTTTTTAAAAATAAATAAATAAAAAAGAGCACTCAATAACATGGTAACTCTAAACCTAAGTATTTTCAGTACTATAGTTAATGTAACTGGATTAATATCTCCTATTAAAGTGTGATTTTTTATATTATGTGCAACTAAATTCTTTTTACAATATACAGGTAAAATAAAATAATTATGTTAGAAAGGAGAAAACATTCCATGTATGTTAAAACGATAAAACAAGAAGCATATAATATCATGCTTATAATAAGCATATAATAAGCATATATAATATCATATAATATATAAGCATATATAAGCATATAATATCATGCTTATAATAAGCATATAATAAGCATCTTAGATAAAGTAGTCTTTAAGTTCAGAACAATTTGTCATTATTGTAATTAGTATTATTCTCCCAATTTCTTAAAAATATTTCAATACTTTTTCTATTTGAAAAAATATTTTAATATTTTTTCTTCACTCTTTTGTGGTCTAATTCATGGTAAGTATTTAGGTGCTAACATAACCTAAAAATATATGTTGTTTTTTTTACAGCTGAACAAAACTGAATCAAGAAGAAATAGATAACCTGAACATACTGAGCACTAACAGCAAAATAGAATCTGTAATTTAAAAAAACTCCCTACCAACAGAAGTCCAGTATCAGATGGTTTCACAGGCAAATTCTACCAAACATACAAGGCAAAACTTACACTGATTCTTCTCAAATTCTTCGAAAAGATTGAAGAGTAAGGAATACTTCCAAAGACATTCTATGAAGCCACCATCACCGTGATATCAAAAACAGATGGGGGGCAACTTCCCTGGTGGCACAGTGGTGGCACAATCCATCTGACAATGCAGGGGACATAGGTTCGAGCCCTGGTCTGGGAAGATCCCACATGCCACGGAGCAACTAAGCCTGTGTGCCACAACTACTGAGCCTGCGCTCTACGGCCCAGGAGCCACAACTACTGAGCCTGATAGCCACAACTGCTGAAGCCCACGCACCTAGAGCCCATGCTCTGCAACAAAAGAAGCCACGGCAATGAACAGCCTGTACACCACAATGAAGAGAAGCCCCCACTCGCCACAACTAGAGAGAGCCCGTGCACAGCAACGGACACCCAATGCATCCAAAAAGATAGAAAGAGAGAAATTTACTAAACAAACAAACAAACAAACAAACAGATGGGGACTTTTCTGGTTGTCCAGCAGTTAAGATTTCGCCTTCCAGTGCAGGCGGGGGGAAGGTTCAATCCCTCATGGTGGAGCGAAGATCCCACATGCCTAACAAACAACAAACCAAAACATAAAACAGAAGCAATATTGGAACAAATTCAATAAATACTTAAAAAAACACACAGAGAAAGACACTACCAAAAAAAAGAAAATTGCAGGCCAATATCTTTGATAAATATAGATGCAAAAATTCTCAACTGAATATTAGAAAACCAAATCTGACAACACATAAGAGGATCATACACCATGACCAAATTTGATTCTCCCCAGTGTCACAAAGTTGTTTCAACATATGCAAATCAATCAACATGATACACTCCATCCACAAAGGAAAAACACAAAACAAATGATCATTTCAATAGATGCTGAAAAAGCATTTGAAAAACTTCAACATCCATTCATGATAAAAACACTTACCAGGTCTTCCCTGGTGGCGCAGTGGTTCACAGTCCACCTGCCGATGCAAGGGACACGGGTTCGTGCCCCGGTCCGGGAAGATCCCACATGCCGCGGAGCGGCTGGACCCGTGAGCCATGACCACTGAGCCTGCGTGTCCGGAGCCTGTGCTCCACAACGGGAGAGGTCACAACAGTGAGAGGCCCGCATACTGCAAAAAAAAACCAACAACAACACACTTACCAAAGTGGGTATAGAGGAAACGTATCTCAACATAATAAAAGCTATTTATGACAAACCCACAACCAATATAATACTCAATGTTCACAGGCTGAAAGCCTTCCCCCTAAAATCTGGAACAAGACAAGGATGCCCACTCTCACCCCTTCTCTTCAACATAGTATTGGAAGTCCAAGCCAAAACTATCAGGCAAGAAAAAGAAATAAAATCTAACCACATTGGAAGGGAAGAGGTAAAGTTGTCATTATATGCAGATGACATGATAATATATATAAAGGAAACTCTAAAAGTTCCACACAAAAACTACTAGAACTGATAAACAAATTCAGAGCAAAGTAGCAGGATACAAGATTAACATACATAAACTGGTTGCATTTCTTGGTTTTTCTTTTTCTTTTTTTAATTTATTTTGGCTGCATTGGGTCTTCATTGCTGTGCACAGGCTTTCTCTAGTTGTGGCCAGTGGGGGCTAGTCTTCGTTGTGGTGCACAGGCTTCTCATTGCAGTGGCTTCTCTTGTTGCAAAGCATGGGCTCTAGGCATGCGGGCTTAAGGAGTTGTGGCACGTGGGCTCAGTAGTTGTGGCTCACGGGCTCTAGTGTGCAGGCTAAGTACTTGTGGCACACAGGTCTAGTTGCTCCACGGCATGTGAGTTCTTCCTGCACCGGGGCTCAAACCCATGCCCCTTGTATTGGCAGGCGGCTTCTCAACCATGGAACCCCCAGGGAAGTCCCTGGTTGCATTTCTTTACACTAACAATGAAATATCAGAAAGGAAATGTAAACAAGCAATCCTTTTTAAAATGGCATCAAGAAAATAAAATACTTAGGAATAAACCTCACCAAGGAGGTGAAAGACTTCTATGTTGAGAACTACGAACATTAGTAAAGGAAACTGAAGATGATTCAGAGAAATGGAAAGACATCCCATGCTCTTAGATGGAAAGAATTAAAACTGTTAAAATGTCTATACTACCCAAAGCAATCTACAGATGTAATGTGATCCCTATCAAATTGCCCATGACACTTTCCCCAGAACTAGAACAAATAATCCTAAAATGTATCTGGAACCATAAAAAGTGAGAACGGTCAACACAATCCTGAGGAAAAAGCACAAAGCAGGAGGCATAACCCTCCTCAACTTCAGACAATACTACAAAGTTACAGTAATCAAAACCGCATGGTATTGGCACAGAAAGAGATACATGGATCAACGGAACGGAATAGAGAGCCCAGAAATAAACCCACACACCGATGGTCAATTAGCCTTCGACAAAGGAGGCAAGAATATACAATGGAGAAAAGATAGTCTCTTCAGCAAGTGGTGTTTTGAAAGTTGGACAGCCGTATTCAAATCAGTGAAGTCAGAACATACACTCACACCATACACAGAAATAAACTCAAATGGCTTACATGCTTAAATATAAGATAGGACACCTTAAAACTCCTAGAAGAGAACATAAGCAAAACGTTCTCTGACATAAATCATACCACAGTTTTCCTAGGTAGTTCTCCCTAGGCAGTACAAATACAGTAAGTCACCTACATACGAACCTTTAAGTTGCAAACTTTCAAAGGTGCAAACGTCCATTCGCACGTCCAATTCGCATGTAAGTTAGTTCACGTGTCTGGCATACATTGTCATGTGCTTGCATCCTCTATAAGTGTTTGTGCTTTTGTGTTCTTTACAGTACTGTATAGAGTACAGTAGTACAGTACCTTTATTTCAAGCCCAAGATGTCTGGAAGCAACCGTAAAAGCAGCGGTGATGTAGCTGGTACTGTTAAGAAGGGCCAAGTGATAATGATGGAAACAAAAGTGAAAGTAATTGAGAGAGTGGGGCGAGGCAAAAAGATGTTAGACATCGCTCATTCTTATAACATGAATCATTCAATCATTAGCACGAATCTAAAGAACAAGGACAAGATCATGGAACATGTGAAGCCTGCTGTGCTGATGATGTTGACAAAATATTGAAGAAGCATGGAAAAGTGATGGAGGAGATGGAGAAACTTCTCAGTGTGCAGATGCAGGATCAACATCAGCGCTGCATCCTGCTCAGCTTAATGCTGATTCAAGAGAAAGCTAAAAGCCTTTATGAAGACTTGAAGAAGAAACACGGCAAAGAATCAGAGGGCACGTCTTTTAATGCCAGCCATGGCTGGTTTCATCGGTTCAAGGCTAGAGCCAACCTTCACAACGTAAAAGTAAGTGGAGAGGCAGCAAGTGCAGATAGGGTAGCTGTCTGGGAACTTCCAGAAACACTCTGAGAAATTATTGATGATGGTGTGTATTTACCCAACCAGCTTTTTAACGTGGATGAGACAGAACTGTACTGGAAGAGGATGCCAGACCGAAGTTACATCAGTAAGGAGGAAAAGTTGATGCCGGGCTGTAAAGCAGCAAAGGATAGGCTATCTGTTGTCTGGTGGCAATGCTTCCGGTGAATTGAAGCTGAAGCCTCTCTTAGTTTATCATTCAGAGAACCCAAGAACCCTTAAAAACATAGCCAAGGGCTCTCTTCCTGTTGTGTGGAAGCGTAACCCCAAATCCTGTATTACACAGGATACGTTCCAGGACTGGTTTTCCACCACTTTATCCCAGATGTAGAGAAATATTGCTTGGAGAAGGACGTTCCAGCAAAACATTCTTTTGCTGCTCGACAATGCTCTGGGCCACCCCCCATCCATGGATGACTTTCATCCAAATGTCAAAGTAGTGCATCTGTCACCGAATACTACGTTGCTCATCCAACCTATGGACCAGGGAGTTAGAGCGACTTTCAAGAAATATTATTTATGTCACACTTTTTGTCAGGCAGTAAAGGTAAGTGACAAATCAGGAACAACCTAGGGACAACTTTGGAAGGACTATAACATCCACAAGACCATAAAAACATTGACTTTGCATGGTGTGAGGGTATGGTGGTCACCATGAATGGGGTTTGGAAGAAACTTTGCCCACAGTTTGTTCATGATTTTTGTGGATTGGAGAAGGTAGATCAGAAGTCCAAAGAGGTCTTCAGCAACGTAGTGACCCTCAGTGAGAAGCTGGAGCTAGATCGGCAAGAGGACGATTTCATTGAACTCCTTGCTGTGCAACATGAGGAGCTTACTGATGGAATTGGAGGCCCAGAGAAAGGATGAAGAGGGACAGAAGGAAGAAGAAGTAACTGAAGAACTGAAGAGATTCACGACACAGAAAATGGCAAGGGAATCTTCTTTATTTGAGGAAGCACTGTTAGTTTTTGAGGCACAGGACCCGAACCTAGAATGGTACCCAAAGGTGGCAGCAGCCATTCAGAATGAAATCCAGTGCTACCTTGTCTTCTATGATGAGAAAAAAAGAGCTACGACCCAGACACCAATGGATCATTTTTTCAAGAGTGTAGACAGAATTAAATCCAGCAAGGAACCGGAACTTGTGCCATCAACGTCAGGTATGAGTGAAATGGCAGCTTGCCCTCTGTCTCCTACTGCTGATAATCCTTCACCTCTACCTTCTCCCACCTCCTCTCCCTCCTCTAATCAGTAACTCTTCTCGCCTGTTCCCTCGATGCCAGCCCGAGTATCCCAGCTGTTGTACTGTATTACTGTACTTTTCAAGTTACTGTACTGTAAGATTAAAAATGTTTTCTTTATTTTTGTGTTTGTTTTTTATGTATTGTTTGTGTGAAGAGTATTATAAACCTATTACGGTACAATACCATAGAGCCGCCTGTGTAAGTTGGGTACTAGGCTAACTTTGTTGGACTTACAAACAAATGGGACTTACAAACGCACTCTTGGAACAGAGCTTGATCATATGTAGGGGACTTACTGTAAAAGCACAAAAGAAACAGGAACTAATCAAACTTAAAAGCTGTTGCACAGCAAAGGAAACCATAATCAAAATGAAAATACAACCTATGGACTGGGAGAAAATATTAGCAAATGATGAGACTGACAAGGGCTTCATTTCCAAACTATACAAACAGCTCATACAACTCAATAACAAAATAACAAATAACTCAATGGAAAAATGGGTAGAAAACCTAAGGAAACATTTCTCCAAAGAAGACATACAGACAGCCAATAGGTACATGAAAAGATGCTCATCATCACTAATTATTAGAGAAATGCAAATCCAAATTACAAAGAGGTATCACTTCACACTGATCAGAATGGCCATCATTAAAAAATCTACAATTAACAAATGCCGGATGGGGTATGGAGAAAAGGGGACCCTTCTACACTGTTGGTGGCCATGTAAGTTGGTGCAGCCACTATGGAAAACAGTATGGAGGTTCCTCAAAAAAACTATAAAGAGAGTTGCCATATGATCTAGCAATCCCACTTGTGGACATATATCTAGACAAAACTATAATTCAAAAAGATACATAAAACCCTATGTTCATTGCAGCAGTATTTATAAGAGCCAAGACATGGAAACAACCTAAATGTTCATTGAAAAATGAATGTATAATGAAGGTGTGATATACGTATACAATAGATATTACTCAGACATAAAAAAAAGAATGAAATAATGCCATTTGCAGCAACACGGATGGACCTAGAGATAATGATACTAAGTGAAGTAAGTCAGAAAGAGAAAGACAAATACCACATAATATTACTTATATGTGGAATCGAAATAGGACACAAATGAACATGTCAGTGAAACAGAAACAAACACACAGATATAGAAAACAGAGTGGTGGTTGCTAAGGAGAGAGTGATGGAAAGATTGGGAGTTTTGGAATAGCAGAAGCAAACTATTCTACATAGGATGGACAAGCCACAGAGACCTACTCTATAGCAGAGGAAACTATATTCAATATCCTGTGATAAAACATAATGGAAAAGAAATATATATATATATATATATATATATATATATATATATATATATATATATATAACTGAATCACTTTGCTGCACAAAAGAAATTAATACAACAGTGTATAAAGGCTGAAGAGGGTGTGGAGAAAAGGGAACCTCCTGCACTGTTGGCGGGAATGTAAACTGATACAGCCACTATGGAGAACAGTATGGAGGTTCCTTAAAAGCTAAAAATAGAACTACCATATGACCCAGCAATCCCACTACTGGGCATATACCTGGAGAAAACCATAATTCAAAAAGATACATGGACCACAATGTTCACTGTAGCACTATTTACAATAGCCAGGACATAGAAGCAACCTAAATGTCCATCGACAGATGAATATATAAAGAAGATGTGGCCCATATATATATTGGAGTATTACTCAGCCATAAAAAGGAACAAAATTGAGTTATGTGTAGTGAGATGGTTGGACCTAGAGTCTGTCATACAGAGTGAAGTAAGTCAGAAAGAGAAAAACAAATACCGTATGTGAACACATTTATATGGAATCTAGAAAAATGGTACTGACAAACCTAGTGACAGGGCAGGAATAAAGACACAGATGTAGAGAACGGACTTCAGGACACAGGGTGGAAGGGGAGACAGGGACGTAGTGAGAGAGTAGCACTGACATGTATACACTACCAAATGAAAAAGAGCTAGTGGTAAGCTGCCACATAGCACAGGGAGATCAGCTCGGTGCTTTATGCCCCCCACAGGGGTGGGATAGGGAGTGTGGGAGGGAGCCTCAGGAGGCGGGGGGATATGGGGATATATGTATACATATAGGTGATTCACTTTGTTGTGAAGCAGAAATACAGTGTTATAAAGCAATTATACTCCAATAAACATGTATTTAAAAAACCCACAACACTGTAAATCAACTACACTAGAAAATATTTCTAAAGAGCAAAAGATTTTTTGAATGTAAGTTTAATTGTGTGTGTGTACCACAGGTTCAATATATATGAATTATGTCAAATTGATTACATTGTCTTTCAAAATAAAGAATTTTTGATATTCTACAGCAGCTTCATAATATAAATGCAGAAAAACTATATTATTTTTTTCTAAAGTTCAGAAATAGCCATTTTGCTCATTCGGTATACTATAAACCACTAACTGTTAAAAAGGGATTTGTGACCTCTTCCTTCCAAAGAAATATTTCTGCACTCACACAAGTTTAATAGCATGTTCCGCCATGAACTGACTTCCTACCTTAGAGACACCAGATTTGCATCCTGAAATCTCTTTCTTGCAAAAAATGTCCAATTAGCATCCTAGTATTACAGAAAAGAAATGCTTTTTTCCAGATCTCAAATTCCATACAACTTTATCAAGACATCATGTATGTTTTTTTTTCACACACCAGACTGTATTTTATTTTTACAAGAGATAAATCAACTGACACGAAGCATTGTAAATGGATGACCACAACAAAAGCAACCATGATTGCAATGACCAAACACGAAACACACTCACACTATGTCATAATACTGACATTCAGTCCAGGAATCCTCCACTGTAACAGCTCCTTTACTTTGCAGTGAAAGACATCATGTATTTTTAAATTATCAGCACTCACCTGAGATCTTCAAAAATCAACAGAAACATAATTTTGTGTTCTCTTTCATTTATTCTGGTGCTAAGTGGTCATTTCTAAACGAAAGTATTTAAGTATGTTAACATCATCTTATAACATCATATTTCAAATGACTACCATCTCTCCAAAGATGAAATATGAGGAAATCATAATTAGGCAATCCAAAGTATTACTCTCTGAATCTGTATTACCCTTCTGCTGAACTCCATCCACACTGTTCATTATTCTCGGAGAATATTCTATTCCTTGTATGGCCATCAAATGCTCTTTCATTTCATGAAGTGCTTTCCTACAATTTTATGCCTAGTTCATTTCTGAGAATATGCATTATTTCAGATTGATATTTATAGACACAAAGACTTCTCTATAATTCCCTGAGAGTTTCAAGAACTCCTTCTTCTTTTTTTTAATACCTAGATTCTGAAGCTCTCCACAAAGCATTACTAAAATTGCATTTACATAAGTATCTACATATTAATCACACATTAATGCATTTTCAATTGTATTATGCTTTACTGCTAATTTTGGAGCATAAATGTAGCTGTCTTATTTACCACCCTCTTGAAAATCACTTTAATATTTGCACTTAGGACTTGAAAGAGAATGGATAAATAAAAACCTGAAGAATATGCAAATACAATTTATATATTTCTCATAAAATTAGGTGATTATCTAACCTTTATCCAGAGAAAAGAAGAGCCCAGATACTCTGGAGGCATGATACTCGAGAATGTGTGGTCTTCCAGCAGGAAAACATGCAGTAATCCATGTGGCAGAGTTTACCTGTGACCAGCTGGGGTTAGTGACCTATGCATTCCTTACATGCAACATATCAGGAGTGGAAAAAGGGAATTTGTCAGTTGTGGCAATAAGTATAATGAAGATTTGTAGCAGGTCATGCTCGTATATTCAACACAGGTACAATCAAAATTTTGCTCAATTCTGGTACATCTACGTCTGTATCTGTTACCTTGCCTTTAACGAGGAAATGTCAGAACTGACTTACCAAAAAAAGTGTTTTGTTTGTTTGTTTGTTTTAATTACAGTCACGGTGAGTAAGACATAGCTCAGAACAGCTAATGTGACTTAGTGATTCTCTCATCAGGAAATACAGTTTCTACTTCCCTGTTTATTCTCCACATCCTGTAGTAAGTTAAGTTTCAGTGAAAGATAAATCTACAGGGTGAAAAAGAAAAGAAAACTTACATGTGTTGATAAGATCATTCTGACAGGTTTTACCACGTATGTCAGTGTTTCTGGGGATGGACACAAGCCAGAGCTCCCTACTGACATTTTCACTGATGTCATTCCCCTTGATCCTCAATTTGAAAGTGGATAAAAATGTTTTCTATGTTTTCTTCTTTAAGAAATTAAATAAAGAATGCTGTCTAGACATGATCCTCTAATGACTTTCAGTCAGTGGTCATCAAGAGAGGAAAAGCACAGAATCTCATCCCCACAGAAGGGTGACATTCAATCAGGTAAGAAAATTCTCCCCAAAATCAGAGCTTCATCTTTAACATGCCATCAGAGGCTTTCACAGGTTCTTCATCACTCTGCACTCAGCCCTACCATATGGGATTGGCTCTGAGAATCTCCCATCAGACGACTGACAAACATGTCATAGTACACTGATCTCGTACCAGATCCTGCCTCTCTTAATGATCTCCCTCAGGGACATTGCAGTATTCTAGGATATTTCCTGGAGCCCTCTACTCTATACAGGTATCAAGGTCTCTCCCTGTGCTAATTTCCTAAAGGCAAAAGAGAAACAAGAAAGAGCAAACTATGCAGGGAGCAATATATAAGATTCCTTTACTTAATGTATTTATCTGATATACCCAAATATTGAGAAATATAGATTCATTTCATAATGGTCAAGAAAAGAGGAGGAGGAACCTCCATGCCAACAGTAGATATAAAATGGAATCAATATTGCATAAGCTCCAGTTTAAGCTTGGCTACGAGGTACTAACTCTTCTCATAAAGAAGCAATAGTTCTCCATCATTTGAAGCACACTGAGGACTCAGACAGCTGGACACTGAGGGTGTAGTCTCCTCACTCGAATTCTGTACCTGCGTCACAGAGCAATGACATATTCCCAAAGATTTATTAAGGATGAGGTGGGGAGCCGAAATAAGAAAGATGAGTCCACAGTCTGCCCTACCACCTGTTCTGCTGGATATTACCACCATCTTGGCCCAATAGGACCTTCCCACTTTTCTCTGGGCCTCCCTACTTTCCACCTCCATCCTCTCATTATATCTTACCTACACTTGGAAACGACTCTAGTTTTTCCACTTACCTTTATCAACAAGTAATCCAAAGAGCAACTTTGTATATAACTCCTTAGAAACCTCAGGTCTGACTCAGTAATACATGACCTTCAAAGTCCAAAGTTTTCCTAATTCTCTTTATTATTTTTTTCTAATTTCCATGGACTTACACTCCCAGGACCTTCACTGTTCTCAGGTTCGTCTTCCCTGCAAAATCTGTCAACCTAGACATAGACTTAAGTACCACCCACTAATTATCTCCTAGGGAATCCAGTTTTTCAAAAAGCCTCAGCAAGCCTTATGGACTTTATTAAAGACTCTTTAAGATAACCCATGGGAGATAGCAGTACACCCACAGATATCTATTTAATACACCCTCAGAGGAATTTTTTATTTTTTTATAAAGTCTCTTCTGTCCAATGAAGACTCTCAGCTCTTCTCCAAAATATGCAGCGTCTCACCCTTCTGATTACTCTCTGCTCCATCCGAGGGCCACTCCCTTTCCTGATATTACATTCTTTCCCAATTTTGTATGTTAGTAAAATCAAATAACATAAAGTATAACATGTTAATTATTATAAACTGCACCGTTCAGTGATATTAAATACATTCATATTATTGGGCCATGAACATCACCACTTATCTTTCTAATTCTTTTGTACATTTTAAAATTGTAACTCTATATCCTTTAAACATAACTTTCCTTTTTGTCCCAGAACCACCTGAAAAGCATCATTGCCCTCCCAATTTCTATGGTTTTGACTGTACCAAGTACCCCCATATAATTGAAATAAGTAGTTGTATTGTTATGACGCACTAAAAGTCACAAAAATGGCATTTTGGTAGCTAAATTTCCTCAAGATTCATCCATGTTGTAGCATATTCCTAGATCTTTTCCTTCTTAACACTGAATAATATTGTATTATATGGGTACACCACACTTTGCTTATCCAGGAACTAGTGGATGAACACTTAGGTTGCTTTCATGTTTTAGCTACTGTGATTATTACTGCTCTAAACACTAGAGTACAAATATTTCTTTAGGACCCTGATTTCAATTCCTTTGGGTATACCTCATAGTACAATTCCTGGATCATGTAGTAATTCTATTTTTCAATATCTGAAAAATTGCCATACTCTTTTGCAAAGCAGCTGTATCATTCTACGTTCCCACTGACAGAGCACAATGCTTCCAACTCCCTCACATCCTCACCAATACTTGTTTTCTGCTTGTGTATGTGTGTGTGTGCTTGTGTGTGTATGCATGCACACAAATATATAAACATGCATTTAGTGACACGGAGCATCTATTCAAGTGCTTAGTCATTTTTACATCTTTTTGAAGAGCCATCTCTTCAAGTCTTTTATCCATTTTTGAACGAGGGTGTTTGCTTTTTGTTGAGTTGTAGTTCTCTGTATATTCTGAATAGAAATCTCTTGTCAGATAGATGGCTTTCAAATATTTTCTCCCATTTACTGGGTTGCCATTTTATTCTGTTTACATTTCTTTGATACACATTTTTTAAAATTATGTACTGCAAATTGTTTATTTTTTTTGTTCCTTCGTTTCATATCGAGGAAAACACTGCCAAATCCAATGTCATGAAGCTCTTGTCCTGTGTCTTCTTCTAAGACTTTTTATTTTATTAGGTCTTATGTTTAGTTTCTAGATACGTTTTCATTAATTATTGCATATGATGTTAGGTAAGGGTCCATCTCCTTCTCTTGCATGTTGACAACAAGACCTCTCAACACCATTTGTTGAAAATACTATCCTTTCTGCTTTGAAAAGTCTTGGCAACTTGTCAAAAATCATTTGGCCATATATCAGGGTTTATTTCTGGGTGTTCTGTTCTATTCTATTGGTCTTGAATAAGGGAGAAAATAGGATAACCTATCCAGGTTGATAAAGAACATAAAGAAAGACCAGGACTGAGAATTAGGAGGGCAATATAAAACAGCAGGGAGTAAAAGACAGTGTGAGACAAGATCCTGTATTTGCAAGTTCATGGAAATATGATCATGTTAAACCACTAAACGCCTGACACTGAACGATACGGTAAATGTGCTAGCAAGAAACATAGCACTTACTCATCTCTGGGAAATATAGTATGGGCATAAAGATAAGCTACACACAAATATATTAAAAATGGAACGGTTTTCATGGTGTGAGAATACTGTGGGATTTGAAATACAATTTACTTCTGTTCTACTATTCTCTCTAAAATTTACCAAAGTGTATATACAAGAAATTCCAATTCTGGTAATGTGCTTGACAGGTTTATATATGAACTTCAGCATACCAGTAAATGTACATTCATAGTACGGCTGTTCCCTAATCCAAAAAACAAAACACAAAAACTGCAAAGACTAGAGTTCACTTTGTCAACACACATACAGATGCAGTGACAGCTAACAGTCCAAAAACAGAAGGTGAGCATGGGTGCAAGAGGTTAATCCCCAGGCTGGGGTGGGGTGCAGAGTTTGAGGGTAACACAGGTAGAAAAGGCTTTTGTCCTATCCTTGATTTTTGAGGTATGGAAATTCACAGGTCACTACCTTCATTTCAAAATGAATGTATGCACTATTCAATTTTTTAAAACAGGAGAAGTAAACATGAGTGATAGTAGATTTCAAACTGTCATTAATCAAGTAAGATACTAAGAAAAATTAAATAATATGATTTAAGAATGAAGTGGAGAGATTGTCCAAGATGGTAGCATTCAAATACCCAGAGCTTGATGCCTCTCATGGGCACACCAAAGTCACAACTGTTTACAGAACAGCAGTTGATGAAAAAGGCCGGGACCTACCATAAAAGATGTCTTAGAGCTAAAGATATAAGGAAGGCACCTCGGCAAGACAAGAAGGAAGGGCAAAATCTCTATAGAGTCAAGACCCATACCACCAGGTGGGTGGCCCACAAATGGGAGAATAATTACAATTTCTGAGGTGCTCCCAGGTAGCAAGGGGTATGAACAGAACATCAGGCTCCCAAGCCCAGGGATCCTGTGCTAGAAAGAAGAGTTCCTAGAAAGTTGGGCTTTGAAGACGAGTAGTGCTTATTTTCCAGAGAGCCAGAGGGTTGTGGGAAATAGAGATTCCACACTTAGAAGATGCTCACAGGGCTTCCCGGGTGGCGCAGTGGTTGAGAGTCCGCCTGCCGATGCAGGGGACACGGGTTCGTGCCCCGGTCCGGGAGGATCCCACATGCCGTGGAGCAGCTGGGCCCGTGAGCCATGGCCACTGAGCCTGCGCGTCCGGAGCCCGTGCTCCACAACGGGAGAGACCACAATGGTGAGAGGCCCGCGTACGGCAAAAAAAAAAAGATGCTCACAAAATCCCACATGACCCGAGAATCAGAACAGAAGCAGTCATTTGAAAGGATCCTGGGTCACACCAACCTCCTGATCTTGGAGAGTGTCCCAGAGAGGCAAGCGGCAACTACAGAACAGCCTCAGGGTCATAGATACTGGCAGCAGCCACTTGGGGGAGCTCCTTCTACCTCGTGGCCACTGGTACCAGCAAGCATAATTTCAGATTCCTCCCTCTATCGTTTTAGCCTCAGGACTTGGCCTACCCACTTCCACCAGACTGTAGACACAAGTACTAGGATGCTGCAGGCCAAACAACTAACTGAGCAGGGGCATAGCCCCATCCACCAGCAAACAGGCTGCCTTCAGACCCTCTCAATGCACAGCTGACCCTGCACATGGGCTCAGCCACCAAAAGCCCCAGGACCAGCCTCCACACCTCAATGGACTGGCACCAGCCCCAGAGTCCCTGGCCCCTCTGACAAGTGAGCCTGCTCTGGCCTTGGAATCAGCCTCACCGTTGGCAGGTGATTACTGCACAGGGACTGGATGGAGCTTGGACCTACCCAACAGAAAACCTGCTCTAGCAGTGGGATCAGCCTCATACACCAACAGGCACACACCAGCTCCAGGAATACCACAGCCCAGCAGCGTGTGTGACCAGAACACTGACTTGCAGGCCAGAAGCAGCCCCATGGACTCAGCTGGGTCTTGACGCTGCCCATCACAATGCCAATACAAGATTAGGGATACCCCAGACCCTGCAGATAGCTGTGTCAGAAACAGTGATCCACACCAACTCTGCGACTCCTGGGTCCTGCAGCCAGAACTCAGGACCTGTGTCTTCCTACCAGTAGCCAGCATAGCCCCAGGACCAGTGACTGGGCACTAGCCCTGATATCACCTGGACTGCAGTTCTACCCATAAGTGAACCAGCACTAGATTTGGTGTCCCCCACAGTTGTGCAGCCAGCTGCCTTATGATTGAGCCTCACCAAGCAGCACAGACAGCCTCCACACAAGGCAGAGTCTGGCAAACAAGCACTCTGGGGGCAGCCAAGCCTACCAGACCACCCACAGTAGTCAGCCCACCACAGCAGAAGAGCCCAAGCAGCCCACATAGGGGATACACCTAGAACATATAGTTCTAGTGACCAGGGGACAGTGGGCTGCTGGGACACATAGGACCTCTCCTACAAAAGGCCGCTTCTCCAAGGTCAGGAAATGTAATGAACCTACTACATACATAAGAATAAAAACAGCAAGTTAAGAAAAATGAGGTGACACAGAAACACGACCCAAATGAAGGAACAAGCTAAGAACTCAGGAGGACATCTAAGTGAAGTGGAGACAGCCAATCTCCTCAACAGAGAGTTCAAGGTAATGACTATAAAGATGATCAAAGAACTCAGGAGAAGAATGGACAACCAGAGCAAGAAGTTAGAATTTTTAAAAAATGAGTCAGACCATTAAAGAACAGCAAAACAGAGATGAGAAATACAATAACTGAAATGAAAAATACACTAAAAGGAAACTACTGTAGACTAAATGATACAGAGGAATGAATCAGAAAACTGAAGGACAAAGTACCGGCAATCACTGAAGATGAACGGTAAAACAATAGATTAAAGTGAAATGAGGAAAGTTGAACAGACTTGTGAAACAACATCAAGTGTACTAATATTTGCATTATACTGGTCCCAGAAAAAAAGGAAAGAGAAAGCAGTGTAGAACGTACCTGAAGACATAAGAGCTGAACACTTCCATAACCTGGGAAAGAAAACAGACATCCAAGTCCAGTAAACACAGTAAGGCCGAAACAGGATCAACCCAAAGAGGACCACACCAAGACTCATTGTAATTAAAATGGCAAAAAATAAAGATAAAAAGACACTATTAAAAGGAGCAAAGGAAAAGCAACAAGTTACAAACATGGGAACTTGCATAAAGTTATCAGCTGAATTTTCAGGATAACCTCTGCATGCCAGAAGGGAGTGGCATGGTATATTTAAAGTCATGAAAGGGAAACGCCTATAACCAAAAATACTCTACCCAGCAAGGCTCTCCTTCAGATTTGATGGTGAGATCTAAAGTTTTACAGAGAAGCAAAACTAAAAGAGCTCAGCATTGCCAAATCAGCTTTATGAGAAATCTTAAAGGGGCTTTTCTCAGTGAAAAAGAAAAGGCCAAGACTGAAACATAAAAACTAGGAAAGGAAACTTACTAAAGGAAAAACCTCATTGAATAAGGCAAATATTCAACAAAGGCAGTAAATCAACCATGTACACAGCTAATAGGAAGGATGAAAGAAAACAGTAATAAAATCATCTATATTCACAATAAGAAGTTAAGGGACACACAAAACAAGTAGATGTAAAATATAAGGTCAAATTCAGTAACTGTGGGGGAGCAGAGTAGCAATGCAGGGTTGTTAGTGTCCACGTGAAACTAAGAGCTCAGCAACTTAAATAATCACACACACACACACACACACACACACACACACACACAACTGAAAGAAATCCAAACATAATATTAAAGATAGTCCTCACATCACAGATGAAGGGAATAAAAGGGGAAGAAAGGAACACTGAAGAAATTAAAGAGGGATTCTAAAAGTACCCAAGACAAATGAAAATGAACACACAATGATCCAAAATCGATGGGGCACAGCCAACGCAGTTCACAGGGGGAAGTTATAGTGATACAAGCTTATTCTTCGGAAACAAGAAAAATATCTAATAAACAACCTAACGTTACACCTGAAGGAATTAGAAAAAGAAGAAAAAACAAAACTCAAAGCTGTCAGAAAGAAAAAAATTAAGAAAACAATACCATATGCAATCACACTAAAAAGAATAAGATACCTAGGAACAAACACACCTAAGCAGGAAAAAGACATGTACTCAGAAATCTATCAGCCATTGGTGGAAGAAATTGAAGGCAGCAGAAAAAGATGGGAAAATATAGCAGGTGCATGGACTGGAAGAATTAATACTGTTAAAATAACCATACTACCAAAGACAATCTACAGATTTAATGCAATCCCTATCAGAATACCAAAGCATTTTCACAGAACTTGAAAAAGTAATTTTAAAATTTGTATAGAAACACAAAGACCCCAAATAGACAAACAATCTTGAGAAAGAACAGAGCTGGAGGCATCATGCACCTTGACTTCAGATTATACTTCAAAGTGACAGAAATCAAAGAGAATCGTACTGGAGCAAAAACAGACACAAAGATCACTGGAACAGGATAGAGATCCCAGAAATAAGCCCACACACTTATATTTAATTGATTTATGACAAAGCAGGCAATATGGAGAAAAAACTGTCTCTTCATTAAGTGGTACTGGGAAAACTGGTCAGCTACATGGAAAAGAATAAAACTAGAGCATTTTAGCACACCATATATAAAATAAACGCAAAACTGAATAAAGACCTAAACGTAGGACCATAAAATCCCTAGAGGAAAACACAGAACATTCTTCAACATAAATGATAGCAACAGTTTTAGGTTCAGTCTACTAAGGCAAATGAAACAAAAGCAAAAATAAACAAATAGGACTTCACTAAACTTAAAAGATTTTGCACAGCAAAGGAAACCAAAGACAACCTGCTGAAGGAGAGACAATATTTGCACATGATAAGAAGTTAACACCAAAAAGATGACCAAGCAAGGGTTCATATCTAAACTACAGAAACAGCACATACATCTCAATATCAGAACAACACCCAAAATCCTTTTTAAAAAAATGAGAAGACCTAAATAGATATTTTTCCAAGGAAAAAATACACATAGACAGCCAGAGCTCACAAAGATGCTAAACATAGCTAATCGGCAATAAAATGCAAATCAAAACAATGAGATATATCACCTCAGTCTTGTCAGAATGGCTGTCATCAAAAAGGTCACAAATAACAAAGGTTAGTGAGGATGTGGAGAAAGGGAAACTCTTGTAAACTCTTGATGTGAATGTGAAGTAGTGCAGCTACTGTGGAAAGCAGAATGGAAGTTCCACAAAAAAACTAAAAATAGAACTACCATAATATCCAGCAATTTCACTCTTGGGTATATCAGAAGAAAACAAAAACACTATTTCAAAAACATAACTGCACACCAATGTTCATAACAGTGTTATTTGCCATAGCCAAGATGTAGAGTCAAACTAAGTGTTCATCAATAGGTTAGGGGATAAAAATGATTTTTTATGGTGACTTCAGCAAAAAATGAGATTTTGACATTTGCAAGAACATGGATGGACTTGGAGGGTATTGTGCTTAGTAAAATAAGCCGCAGAGAAAACAAGCCTGGTAGGTTATCACTTACACGTGGCATCTAAACAACTGAATACAACAACAACAACAACAAAACAGACTCACAGATTAAAGAACAGACTAGTGGTTACCAGCAGGGAGAGACAGGGTGGAGGAGCAAAATAGTGGTAGGAGATTCTGAGGAAGAATCCACTTTGTATAAAATCAATCATCTACAGTGACGTACTGTATAGCATGGGGAATAGAGCCACTCTTTTAAAATAAGTATAAATGGAGAACAACCTAAACATTTAAGAATCACTATGTTGTACCTCTGAAACTAATATAATAATGTAAATTAACTATAGATCAATAAAATATAAAGTAAGAAACAATAAAGGGGAGACTGATTATTAGATAGAAATCAATTAAATAAACACAGGTTTTGGAAATCAAGGAATTAAAAAACAACATGTAAGACACAACATTGACACTTAAAGTGTACGATCTATTCATTTAAGTGGTGAAAAATGGTACCCATTCTCACAATTTTGTATATCTAGGATCAATTATTATGTACAAAAATATGTTACAAATATTCACTCAAAAAAGAAAGAGAAAATTTTAGTATACAAATTTAATATCAAAGTCTCTATGTAACACTGATTTGAGTAAGTTCTGTTAGCCACTTCTAGTTTCTTTGTGATGTAAACTCTTTTAAAGCATAAAAATCAGCCTTTCTACATTATTCTATTAGACAAACATAGAAGTTAAAAGAAATGAGAAGACAGAACAATCAACCAGGAAGGTGAATTTACATAGAAACAGTCATTCATTCTCCCTCCTCCTTTTCTTTTCCTCCTTTTCCAGGTCTCTTTTGGTTCCAATCAAGAGAAGTCTTGAGAATTCTGAGAATATTTCTTTGAGGGCTTCAAATCACCATACCTACGTCCTGTGCCACAACTACACACATGGGAATAAAAATAAACCTCTGCTATCTACTCATGTAGGAGGGATTCACGCAAAATAAACTACATGGAGACCAACAGGTGAGTTTTCTACCTCTTCTTTATAATGTCCTTCCATTATAGCAAATCTCACACATTATGAGGCAGAAGGGGTTATGTGAGCTCTTCCTTGAAGTCAAAAAACTTGCATTCATTTCAAGTACCTGGTGATCATAGGGTACAGCCAGGGGAGGTGTCATCCCCCTGGGGGGGGCGGTGAATGGGCTGCCGCAACCATGCACCTCCTGATGTACGGATTCTGGAGAAACAAAGGGCGGTCACACCGCAGTCAGCCTGTCAGGCTGTCGGGCCACTGGGCAACCCCACCAGCCTGGAAGTGCCCCATCAGTTGCTGAAAGCAAAACTCTGTCCCCCCTGTGAAGCCAGGCAAGTTGGGCCAGAGAGTCAGAGGAGACCGGTAATCAACTCCTCCTCTCTGCTCACCTCCTTGGGGTTACAGCAACCCCATCTCCAAGCCCACCTCTGATCCTGGAGTGCCAAAGTGGGAGTGCAGGTGGGCTCTGCCGGTGCTTCAGTGCCCTCTGAGAAGCCCCCTAGTTTGAATATGATTTGAGTTTGATCCTGTGAAACCATCAGAACTTCCCAGCAGCGATAAATGAGGAGATTCTGGCCTTTATTAGTACGCACGGTGAACACGGTTGTCCTGGCTGTACTTGCCAACCCTCCTGTTTTACCCACCTACTTTTATCCACCTTCCTCCCTGGGAGCACCGTTGACCAACCCTGAGCTCAGACTCCTGACCTACTACAGAGACTCTGTCAGTCTTTCTTTAAAAATGGACAGGTAGGGCTTCCCTGGTGGCGCAGTGGTTGAGAGCCCATCTGCAATGCGGGTGACACGGGTTCATGCCCTCGTCCAGGAAGATCCCATGTGCCGCGGAGCGGCTGGGCCCGTGAGCCATGGCCGCTGAGCCTGCGTGTCCGGAGCCTGTGCTCCGCAACGGGAGAGACCATAACAGTGAGAGGCCCGCTTACACCCCACCCCCAAAAAAGGACAGGTAATAAGATGAATTTAACCTAGAAGCAGAAGCTCAGTAAGGGATATAAAACCATCAGAAGTTATCTAATCACAGCCACAGCCATCCAGGGCTCTTGTCTTATCTGCTGGGACATAAGAATGGGACCTTCCTAAACTTGAAGGGCATCCAAACAAATAAGTAATGGTGTCGCTCACCTCTGGCTCTTGGAGGGATTGCTAGGCAGTCTACCCAGGGTATACTAACTGCAAAACACTGTCATGGTTTGGAAACACCTATGTTCCAGGAAAGCTTTCTGGGGTGCGTGGGGAAGGTTTCTTTTTGACATCAAGCAAAAAAATAAATCACCAAGCTCTTTGTGCACAGGGGTTCTTAGGAGGGAAGGAGAAGGAAGGAATGGGCAGAAAAGACGATCTCCTCTGAAGTGACGGTCATCTTTCCAAAAGAAAAGGATTTAGTCTCAGTTTAAGGAAAACACTTTTAAATAGCTGGGACAGCTCCAAACTGCAGTTTAGGGAATGAGTGCTTCAAAAGAACAGTGCTTTAAAAGTCCTGGCAAGGCAGCAAGAAGATGAAGAGTTGGTTTTGCATAGTTCTGAACACAGGAGTAAAGAAACAGAGGCATCTCTGACTAAACGGCCCTGAGATCCTACGGCATCGATGGGTCAGGTGCAGGGGGCAGGGGGTGTGGGGGGCGATATTTCTCTCTCAACGTCTCCCAGGGCAGCCACCCCTCCCTACCCCACCCCCCTACTCCCTTCACCCTTCCTCCCTCCACTGTTGGGTCCCCAGGGACAGCACTTCTTAAGCTGGAGCGCTCAGGCACCATCTCTGCAGTCTGGATCCTCCCTGGAGCCTGACAAGGTCTGGGACAGGAAGCCAGGTCTGCAAGCCCGCTGGGGTGCAGTCGGACCTGGAGGCCTGGAGGGGAACTGGAGCCCTGAAGCCCACTCACGTCCTTGAAGCGCGGGGAGGAACACGTCCTCCTGACAGTACTTCTCAAGGCTCACTGTGCTCCCCACCCGACGGTGATCCATACTCACTTGAGGCAGCAAGGACTGCCTCTAACTGGCCCCCTCGATTCCGCCTTAAGGGTCCTCGCACATATGTGAGAGCGCAGGCCCCGGATCTCTTTAGTCAGCTGAGGCCAGTGCTGCCGGGGTCCCTCCAGTCCCATCCCCCAGCCCCTCCCTCTGGGACTGTATCTAATAGAAGAAAGAGCACAGAGGAATTGGATGAATCAAGGGACCTGGGAGCCTGGGTATGAGTTTGAAGACCGAGAACCTAAGGCACAGTTACATATTATTGGAGACTCTTGTGGGGTGTGTGGGGGGAGGTGAGGAGGCTGAGAGGCTGAGTCGCCCTGGTGAGTCCAGTCCCAGGACACCACACAGCCCCGCCCCCACTTCCCTGCCATCAGACAAGGGGTGCCGCAACTCCAGCCGGGTCTCTGCAATTCCCCCTCCCTGATTCTCCTCCAGAAGAGCAGGTGGCCCCCCACTGAGGGCAGCGGCAGGACAACGGACCAAGTCCCCCTGCACTAGGGCGCTACTGGAAGCTCTTCCTGAACAGCAGTGCTGGCTTGGAGCGAACCCGTGCACCGCCAAAGTTGGTCTCGTCCTGCAGCTGAGGGACGCAGGGTTTAAGTCAGCTGCCCTGGCTTTAAATCAATCAGCCCCCCCTTTAAGTCAGGTGACCCGACTTTAAATCACTGTGTGCCCCTCAAGCCTGCAACTTCAAAAGTTGGGAACTTCACTTTGATCCCAGCCCCTCACATAGCTGAATGCACACTGTAGTCACCCCCAAGCCTGGCTTAGAGGCAGGATATAAGGTAAGGGGATGGGCATGCACTCATGGTGATGAGAGTGTACTTCATGTACCAGAAGGATCTAGGTACTCTGGGGTACAGCAAGCAGTGCACGATGCAGCAGTTCCCTGGCAAAGCTGGTGATGCACAGGGAGAACAGGCACACCTATGCGTGCAGAGGTTCCAGGACGGGAGCTGGGGCACAGCCAGCCGGGAGGGTGTGAAAGTGGAGGATCTGAGCCTTTTGAGAAAGGCAGACACAGAGGATGGATGAGAAACAAAGACCAGATGAAATATGGAGTTGAAAAACACACACTGCTCTTGAAATTGGGGTGGGGGCACCCCAGATTTGAGTCTTCTTACTCCCCTGTTGCTAGTGCTTGGGCATTTGCCCAGTTACTTAAAAAAGGTGACTGATAATATCTAACCCATAGAATACTGCATTTGTAGTGCTATTGCGAGTTAATGTTTCTAGAGTGGAATAATCTTTTCTACAAGAAAAATGCACACTATCTGAAATAAATTAAACCCCCTCTTTAAAAGGTCCTATATCGGACTTCCCTGGTGGCGCAGTGGTTAAGAATCTGCCTGCCAATGCAGGGGACATGGGTTCGAGTCCTGGTCAGGGAAGATCCCACATGCCGCGGAGCAGCTATGCCCTTGCGCCACAACTACTGAGCCTGCAGGCCACAACTATGGAAGCCCGCGCACCTAGAGCCGGTGCTCCACAACAAGTGCAGCAAGAGAAGCCACCGCAATGGGAAGCCCGCGCACAGCAAAAAAGACTAGCCCCCACTCGGCGCAACTAGAGAAAGCCCGTGCGTAGCAATGAAGACCCAACGCAGCCAAAAATTAATTAATTATTTTTTGGAAAAAAAACCCTACTATATCCTTCTGTACAACTTCTCTGGAAAGAACAGAGAGATGGCATGGGAGAGTGAGAAAGACCCATATTTAGTGCACATTTCTCATGCAGGTGCTCTGCTGGCTCAGATACATTTATCCCCACTATACAAAGGAGGAAATAAGCTCAGAGAGGTTTAGTAATTTTCCCAAAGCCAAACAGCTATTGAGTGGCAGAACCAGGTTCTGAACCAAGTCTGTTACCTTCAAAGCCTAAGTCCTCATCATAACAAAACTCAGTTAATATTTACATTTATCAAATTACATTGCAACTGGGGAGTTCTTGGCACAATCCTGAATAAGAGTGAGAAAGAAAGAAATAGCATTGTTCCTACAGTCAACCAAAATTTTTGGAGCAGCTGCTAGATACCTGGCCCTTTTGGGGGTTCAGCAGTGATCACGACAGGAAGAGTCCTGCTTTCATGAACCATGTAGTGGGGAGGAGAGACAGGTGCAACTTGGGTGAGGGATTTCACCTTGCTGGGCCTCTGTTTTCTAATCTGGAAAATTGGACAGGTGTTCCTCATTTTGTGGGATTGTCCAGCCCTCACATTCTCTGATTCCATAAGAAGCATTTGTTTTCCTGTTTCTTTAACATTCATTCAGGCTGTGAGCCGTGATGCATGTTGTTAGCTGCTCCCCAAATCACACTATTCCCACCCTTTTCCTGTGATCAGTCTTTCCCGAAACATGACTCACAATCAGTCAAGTCACAGAAGCTAAGGGGCACCCAGCAGAAGAATTCCAGCCCTGGCTTCTCAGGAGCTCTGCGGCCTACCTGGCCAGAAAAACTTAACTCACCTGGCACAAGGTGGCCATCCCTGGTTTCACATCAACATGGTCTCAGGCACAAACCTGCTTGGTTTTCCATTTGGTCTTTAAGTTACTTGTTGAAACAACTGTACAAATATGACAAAGATATAAAATCAGGCATCTTCTGTCTCCAGTGCCTACTAATACATGATTTTCTGCCACTTTCGTGATAAAGATAGAACATTTCAACATTCTGCTGTCCTTATCATTTGTCATTATGTTGATATTTCTCTTTAACACATCTTTCAATTTTTTAACAATGCAACATTTATTTAGGTTGATCCAGACCCAGGCTTTAGTGGTAAAGGATTCCTTGTTATATTTCTATTATGTTTCCTTTAAAAATCATTATCCTATTTAATGGATTAAGTCAATTCTATAGGCATTTATCATATAATATTGATGAAATTAATACATACAGGGCAGTAGTACAAGTTGATTGGACCGAAAAACCTCTATTTACCACAGTTAAGTATAAATATTATCTATATGTAAACCACAGTACATGCCGAGTGAGATTCTCCTACACTTTTCACTGTCTGCCCCTCAAGCCTGTGAGAAATGGAATATTTCTTGCCATCTCAGTAAACAAAGGATGTCACAGTCATCAGCCCTTGCAGCCCTCCAGTGTGAGGGGCGGGCCCTGAGGAACACAGGATGTACAAATACAGAATCTGCAGGCCCCAGAGCGCTGAGGTGCATAACAAAAGAAGGATTTCAGTGGGCCCAGACGCTGGCACCTTCCCATAGAAAGAATAGCGCTCCGTTCCTCACGTTGCGAGAGCTGGTTTTCCTTAGTTAACAATCAGCTGTTGATGGTCCCCATTACCTGCGCCAGTCCCCTCCCCGCTGTACTTTAGCTCATGGAGGAAGGAGTGCAGAGTGACTCAGCTGAATAAGGGGCCTGCGAGCCTCGGGAGGAGTTTTTAGCCGCTCTCCCCATAGCCGGGAGGAGGGGCGCTGACGCTGCAGCCGGACCCTGCGCCTCGCTTGCCCCGTTTCCCCTCAGGACGCTCGGGCAGACCCCCCTCCCCACGCCCCCCCAGGCCCCACGAGCCAGGCCGAGGGCAGGGACGAGAGGAGGGACCGAAATTTCCCAGGACCAGACGCTGGGGGCAGCCCTTTCTGCACAGCAGCGGCGGGTGGCAGCGAAACCCTGCCCCTCAGAACCTGGTCTTGCGCTGCCGCCCGGACACCGGACCAGGCGGAGGGGCTGCGCCCACTTACCCGGCCCGCCGTCCCCACGACTGTCGCGGCTTTGGCCGCCAGGGCCCCTCAACAGCCGGCAGCCTCAGTGAGGCCGCCCTCCCCTCGGGCCCCGGGGCACCTCCGTGACGGCGGAGGGAAGAGACCCCGAGCCGGGAGTTCCAGCACTGTGGAAACGCGGGCTCCGTTCTGGGCGCAGGGGGTGGGACCGCTCTGCCCCGAGGCCTTCTGGGAGTGAGGGGGACGCGCGGGGGAGGGAGCCGCCAGGAGCGGAAGGCCCCGTCGGGGGTCCTGGAGGGGCGGCCCGACCTGAGGGCCCCGCCCACTCTCACCGCAGCCCAGGCAGTTTTCCTGGAATCCTACACAAAAACGTTAGAAAGAAACGCGCTCTACAGTAAATATTCACAAATGATTGTTGCTGCTGTGCTTCCTATTCTATTAAACGTGTAAAATCCACAAAGCACTTTAAGTTCAGAGTTATCTATGAATTTTCACCTGTCCTTATTATGTCTCCGCTATTCCCAATTGTGGTGAATGAATCAGAGACTGTGGCATCACTAGTTTAAAATGAGCTTGTTAAAAAAATAGAACTCAGGCCCACCGGACCTACTGAATCACCCTCTGCACTTTTACAATCTCCCCAGTGTACTTTTGTACCCATGAATAGTTGAAAGGCTCATTTCTACCTCGACATGTCTTTTCTGTCTGAGATATACACACATTTTATGCAGTTTGATATAAATAAAACACTCAAAAATGCATATGCCTGTGTTGAAACCATCGTTTTATCATTTTTTTCCAGATAAGTATAGTCTCTATACTGGTTTTGTGGATCACATGCCACACTCTTTTCTTGTAGTTAGAAATAAGATAGAGAAACTTACTTTATAATATATATATATATATATATATATATTAGTGGATAATTGAAGACACTCTTCTAAATTAAAACCAGTTCTCTTAACTTGCTGTTTTCTTCTTGGGTCACATTATGAACTCTTCCCGTGGCAACACGGTATGTGTACTTTTAATTTCAGGGACTGCTGACATTCCAGGATATGGCCATAGATTTCTCTCAAGAGGAGTGAGAATGCCTGGACTAAGATCAGTGGGACTTGTACAGGGATGTGATGTTAGAGAAGCATAAGAACCTGCTCTCCTTGGGTGAGGATACCTTCCTTCCAGAATTCCTTATCCAACCACAGGGTTTAGAGCCCTTCATTTGTAGAATGTCTCCTGGAATCTTCGGCTTCCTACAATAGGGTTTCAGATTGCAATGTTTCAGGAAATATTGGGAGTTTGTGGGTATAATTTATCTTATTCTTTTAATATTGCAGCCTCCCTCAGCCACATAGCACAGGGAGAGCAGCTCGGTGCTTTGTGACCACCTAGAGGGGTGGGATAGGGAGAGTGGGAGGGAGGGAGATGCAAGAGGGAAGAAATATGGGAACATATGCTTATGTATAACTGATTCACTTTGTTATAAAGCAGAAAATAACAAATCACTGTAAAGCAATTTTACTCCAATAAAGATGTTAAAAAAATAATAAAAAATAAAATAAAATGGCAGCCTCCCTTTTAATATACTTTGTAACTGCTTCTGATGTGTCTATATGAACTGTGTACTATATGCTTCTGTTATAGTCCTTACAATATTTTATTGTTTTATTTTCTGTAACAATTTTCCATGGATTCGTTGGGCTTACGGTATACTAAAAGGGAGACTGCGATTCTGGGACTTCCCTGCTGACGCAGTGGTTAAGAGTTCGCCTGCCAATTCAGGGGAGACAGGCTCGATCCCCGGTCCGGGAAGATCCCACTTGCCACGGAGAAACTAAGCCAGTGGGCCACAACTACTGAGCCTGTGTGCCACAACTACTGAAGCCGGTGCACCTTGGACCCATGCACCATTTATTTTTTTGGAGAATCAAACCACCTCTGAGTGATCAAAATTTAGACCAGCTAGTCAAAATGCTTTATCACCTGTTCTTCTAAAACACTGATCAACAGAACAAGTTTTACTAGGGATAATAGTGTAATTGTATTCTGGAGTTCATATCGGCAATATGGTTTATGACCTTGATACTGGATCACGACATTTCAGTGGTATAACTGCTATTAATTGTCTGTTCAACGATTAAAGTCTCACGTGATCTGAGTTCAGACTGGAGTCATCCTGGTTGCTTTCTGTCTATTGCAGATTTCTTCCAGTAGGAAAGGACAAGAGCAATACGGCTTACTTTACAAAATGTCTTCAAACTAAATGATGATAGAATCTACATTCAATTAATTTATACATACCCTACTGTAGAACTGGGTTTGTTATGGTGGCAGACCCTGGTAATTATGTAAAACTGAAACCTTTACGTGTACTGGTTCAAGTCCTCTTCCTCAGAATATGTTTATAATCAACATTCTTTCACAAATGACCCAATTTAATTCACCACAGCATTCCTCATATTAACTAAATGGAAAATCCTAGGCTATATACAAATCCAGAAAGGGCCAAAAGTCATCAGCCCCCATGGATGACTACAACCCATTGCTGAGGCATTTAAATTTCTTATTAAAGAACCACTATGTCCATCAACATCATCAATTTATATATTATTGCTCCAATGCTAGCCTTAACCCTGGCTCTCGCAACATGAATTCCTCTTCCTGTATCTTATCCACTAATGAATATAAACGTAGGCATATTATTTATATTAGCCATATGACACCTAGCCATTTATTCCATCCTCAGATCTGGATGAGCTTCACATTCAGAATATTCACTCACTGGAGCTCTAGGAACAGTAGCACACACAATCTCCTATGAAGTAATGTAGCCGTTATTGTATTCTCAGTCTTACTGATAAATGGATCATTTACACTTTCAACAGTAATTATTACATGAGAACACCTATGACTAATTTTCTCCTGACCCCTACCCAGAATTTGATTGTCTCCGCAGTAGCAGAAATCCAGTGAAGCCCCACTTGATTTAACAGAAGTGGAATCAAAACCTGTATATGTCTTCAATGTAGAAAATGTAGCAGGCCCTTTCACCCCGTCCTTCCTAGAGAATATGTCCATTTCCTTATAATAAACATTTCCACAACAATCTATTTTTAGGAGCATTCGACAACCCCTAGGTGCCAGAATGATACATTCTTTCATCTTGTGAATATAGTTTTTTTTTAAATATTTTTTATAGTTTTACTACCTTTAAACAAAATGTACTCCA
The DNA here is from genome assembly GCF_025265405.1 of Mesoplodon densirostris. Classification (NCBI taxonomy): domain Eukaryota; kingdom Metazoa; phylum Chordata; class Mammalia; order Artiodactyla; family Ziphiidae; genus Mesoplodon; species Mesoplodon densirostris. The sequence goes on along the minus strand of NC_082681.1, from coordinate 127,452,198 downwards.
TTGCTGTGGAATATTCCTTCATAGGAGTGTGCATGGTTCATTTCTGCATCCGCTTGTGATGGCCTTCAGGTTCTTTCAGGTTTGGCTCCTGTGGCTGCAGAGTCTATGTCCGTGTGTCCTGGTGCAGGGCTGGGGGGTTTGTGTTCAGCTGGGAAGAGCACTGTGCATCTGTGTGCACGGACTTTGCTCTCTGAGGCCCAGATTGCTTCAGAAGTGGTTGCACCCCCCGCTGCGAACCAGGCTTTCCATTGCTCCACATCCTGCTGATATTTGATACTGTGTCTTCATGTCTGCCATTCTGGTAGGTGTGTGCACAGTAGTTTTCTTACGGTTTTAATCCCTCGGTTGTTAGTGAAGTTGTGCATCTTGTGGTATTCATGGACTACTTCCTGTTGTTTTTTTTTAAAAGTTTTAAAAATTGGGGTCCAATACACAAAACATAAACTTTACTATCTTAACCATTTTTAAGTGCACATTTCAGGGTCCAGGAGTAATTCGCACTGTTGTGCAAACCTGACTGCCATTGTCCTCCAGAATTTTTCATCTTGCAAAATTGAAACAGTCCCCATTAAACACTCAGTCCCCATTGTCCCTCCCTCAGCCCCTGGCACTCACCATCCTACTTTCTGTCTCTATGTTTCCGACTGCTCTAGGGTCCTCGTATGAATGGATCAAGCACTGTTTGTTTGTTTGCGTCTAGCTTACATCACTGAGCATTAATGCCCTCATGGTTCATCCCTGCTGCAGCCTGCATCAGAATTGCCTTCCCTTTTAGGCTGAATAACATTCCCTTGTATTGATGGACCATGTTTTTCTTCTCCGTTCATCCATTAGTGGACACATGTAATATCTACATTCATTTCTCCCATCATAATATTTGTAGAATTATGTCAGAAAGTTCTATGAATCAAAAGTCATTTGCCATTAACTTTTTTCTTAAACTTTTTATTGTGAAAAACATCAAAGCTAAGAAAAGGGAAAAATACATGTCAGCTTCACTTGTGTTCAGGACTTAATGCTTTACGGATTCAAGTTATGGATTCACTTTATTCCCTGTGTGTGTGCTATGTACATGCGTGTGCATGTGCCTGTTTGCATACCTATGCTGTGCATGTACATAGGTATGGGCACTTGCACACGTTAGTTAGGGTGCACTTGCTCACGTTAGTGTGCGCATGGGCATATGCGTGCATGTGTGTTCATATGCTAGTGTGTGAATATATTTGTGCTGTGCACCTGCATATGTTTGTGTGTGTGCTGTGCCCGCCTGTGTGCACAACTTGTGTTTGCTGGAACCACTTGCAGATATATTCACACGCAGCTGCTCTAACAATCCTGCGTAGCCACGTAAAGGTCACAGATCTCAGAGATTTAAATGGATGGAGCAGGATGTCCTGACACAGAGTCTGTCTTCCAATGACTGACTGTCTCAGTAACATCCTTCACACTTTCTTTAAGCCCCATTCTGGGTCCAGTTTAGACCCCCATTACATTCAGTCACCTGCCCCAGGTCCCCTAAAGCTACAATGTCACAGTTGGAGAGCCCAGCCAAGGCTGGGGGTGCCCCTCCTGTTGGCCTGGCCTCCAGGCTCTGCACTTGGCTCCTGTGTTCCCATCTCTCAGCCAGGCCCCGACTTGGATGGGGCCGCCACCTCTTTCCTCACAGGGTCCCATCACCCATCAAGGGGGTTCATTCTCCCAAAGTCAGAATCAGGAGTGGGGGCGTGACAGTCCCCACTGGGTCTCCTTCATGTGAGACCTTGTGCTTTTGAAAGAGCAGGCGCCCTGCCCTCGGGGGTGGGAGCTGGGGGGTGACATGCAGCCCACGATGGGCAGGCGGGTCACCAGGTGGGGCGAGCCAGTGTGCAAGGAGTTCCGCGGTGGGTTCTCCTCTCCAACGGCTTCTGTGCCCCTACCTCTCCCCGTGCCTCCCCTCGAAGATAGCACGGTGCCCGGGACCGGAGCCATGGGAGCTGTCAGCCACCGCCCCCTCTACACACACAAACACACACACGCACACACACATGCACACGCTGCAGGGAAGCAGGACCTGAGTGCAGGGCTCTCAGTGGCCCTGAGCGCCCCGCCTGGAATCGGCCAGCGGAATGGACAGACAGGATCTCCCGGCCCGGACCATGCAGGACTGTCCTGCCTGGGCTTCCAGTGTGGCCGCCTCCTTCTGGAAGCCTGGGAGGCTGGAATCAGGCCACTTCTTGTCTGTCCTGGCAGCAGACTGGGCTGCACTCTCAGAAGCTCGTGGCTCACCCGTGGATCCTGACCATCAGGTGGCCAGAGATATTGGTAACATTTCGGTTTTGCCTGTTGAAATGTTTAATGACAAAGATTTTGTTCAGTTTCCTGATGTGGGTGTCCAAAGATGAGAGACCCATGTGTGTGATCTGTACCTCTTATGAGATCAGCCCTAAGCTAGTTTCAACATGATCAAGTTCTGTCTACACGGTAGATTTAGACCTCTGCATGTCCTGTCTACTGATTATGTTTAGAGCTGACCATGTGTTGTCTATACTAAGAAGATTTATTTTTTTTCCACCTTTCTTTATTTTCCAATATATTTATTTATTTATTTATTTATTTATTTATTTAGTTTCTGCTTTATAACAAAGTGAATCAGTCATACATATACATCTGTTCCCACATCCCTTCCCTCATGCATCTCCCTCCCTCCCACCCTCCCCTTCCCACCCCTCCAGGCGGTCACAAAGCACCGAGCTGATCTCCCTGTGCTCTGAGGCTGCTTCCCTCTATCTATCTACCTTACGTTTGGTAGTGTATATATGTCCATGCCTCTCTTTCGCTTTCTCACAGCTTAGCTTTCCCCCTCCCCATATCCTCAAGTCCATTCTCAAGTAGGTCTGTGTCTTTATTCCTGTCTTACCCCTACGTTCTTCATGACATTTTTTTTAAAATTCCATATATATGTGTTAGCATACGGTATTTGTCTTTCTCTTTCTGACTTACTTCACTCTGTATGACAGACTCTAGGTCTATCCACCTCATTACAAATAGCTCAGTTTCGTTTCTTTTTATGGCTGAGTAATATTCCATTGTATATATGTGCCACATCTTCTTTATCCATTCATCCAATGATGGACACTTAGGTTGTTTCCAGCTCCGGGCTATTGTGAATAGAGCTGCAATGAATATTTTGGTACATGTCTCTTTTTGAATTATGGTTTTCTCAGGGTATATGCCCAGTAGTGGGATTGCTGGGTCATATGGTAGTTCTATTTGTAGTTTTTTAAGGAACCTCCATACTGTTCTCCATAGTGGCTGTACCAATTCACATTCCCACCAGCAGTGCAAGAGTGTTCCCTTTTCTCCACACCCTCTCCAGCATTTATTGTTTCTAGATTTCTTGATGATGGCCATTCGGACTGGTGTGAGATGATATCTCATTGGAGTTTTGATTTGCATTTCTCTTATGATTAATGATGTTGAGCATTCTTTCATGTGTTTGTTGGCAGTCTGCATATCTTCTTTGGAGAAATGCCTATTTAAGTCTTCTGCCCATTTTTGGATTGGGTTGTTTGTTTTTTTGCTATTGAGCTGCATGAGCTGTTTATAAATTTTGGAGATTAATCCTTTGTCAGTTGCTTCATTTGCAAATACTTTCTCCCATTCTGAGGGTTGTCTTTTGGTCTTGTTTATGGTTTCCTTTGCTGTGCAAAAGCTTTGAAGTTTCATTAGGTCCCATGTGTTTATCTTTGTCTTTATTTCCATTTCTCTAGGAGGTGGGTCCAAAAGGATCTTGCTGTCATTTATGTCATAGAGTGTTCTGCGTATGTTTTCCTCTAAGAGTTTGATAGTTTCTGGCCTTACATTTAAGTCTTTAATCCATTTTGAGCTTATTTTTGTGTATGGTGTTAGGGAATGATCTAATCTCAAACTTTTACATGTCCCTGTCCAGTTTTCCCAGCACCACTTATTGAAGAGGCTGTCCTTTCTCCACTGTATATTCCTGCCTCCTTTATCAAAGATATGTTGGCCATATGTGCGTGGGTTTATTTCTGGGCTTTCTATCCTGATCCACTGATCTATCTTTCTGTTTTTATGCCAGTACCACACTGTCTTGATTACTGTAGCTTTGTAGTATAGTCTGAAGTCAGGGAGCCTGATTCCTCCAGCTCCGTTTTTCCTTCTCAAGATTGCTTTGGCTATTTGGGGTCTTTGGTTTTGCAAACAAATTTTGAAATTTTTGGTTCTAGTTCTGTGAAAAATGCCAGTGGTAGTTTGATAGGGATTGCATTGAATCTGTAGATTGCTTTGGGTAGTAGAGTCATTTTCACAATATTGATTCTTCCAATCCAGGAGCATGGTATATCTCTCCATCTATTTATATCATCTTTAATTTCTTTCATCAGTGTCTCATAATTTTCTGCATACAGGTCTTTTGTCTCCTTAGGTAGGTTTATTCCTAGATATTTTATTCTTTTTGTTGCAATGGTAAATGGGAGTGTTTCCTTGATTTCACTTTCAGATTTTTCATCATTAGTATATAGGAATGCCAGAGATTTCTGTGCATTAATTTTGTATCCTGCTACTTTACCAAATTCATTGATTAGCTCTAGTAGTTTTTCGGTAGCATATTTAGGATTCTCTATGTATAGTATCATGTCATCTGCAAACAGTGACAGCTTTACTTCTTCTTTTCCAATTTGGATTCCTTTTATTTCCTTTTCTTCTCTGATTGCTGTGGCTAAAACTTCCAAAACTAAGTTGAATAAGAGTGGTGAGAGTGGGAAGCCTTGTCTTGTTCCTGATCTTAGTGGAAATGGTTTCAGTTTTTCACCATTGAGGACAATGTTGGCTGTGGGTTTGTCATATATGGCCTTTATTATGTTGAGGAAAGTTCCCTCTATGCCTACTTTCTGCAGGGTTTTTATCATAAGTGGGTGTTGAATTTTGTCGAAAGCTTTCTCTGCATCTATTGAGATGATCATATGGTTTTTCTCCTTCAACTTGTTAATATGGTGTATCACATTGAATGATTTGCGTATATTGAAGAATCCTTGCATTCCTGGAATAAAACCCACTTGATCATGGTGTATGATCCTTTTGATGTGCTGTTGGATTCTGTTTGCTAGTATTTTGTTGAGGATTTTTGCATCTATGTTCATCAGTGATATTGGCCTGTAGATTTCTTTCTTTGTGACATCCTTGCCTGGTTTTGGTATCAAGGTGATGGTGGCCTCATAGAATGAGTTTGGGAGTGTTCCTTCCTCTGATATTGTTTGAAAGAGTTTGAGAAGGATGGGTGTTAGCTCTTCTCTAAATGTTTGGTAGAATTCGCCTGTGAAGCCATCTGGTCCTGGGCTTTTGTTTGATGGAAGATTTTTAATCACAGTTTCAATTTCAGTGCTTGTGATTGGTCTATTCATATTTTCTATTTCTTCCTGAGTCAGTCTTGGCAGGTTGTGCATTTCTACTAATTTGTCCATTTCTTCCAGGTTGTCCATTTTATTGGCATAGAGTTGCTTATAGTAATCTCTCATGATCTTTTGTATTTCTGCAGTGTCAGTTGTTACTTCTCCTTTTTCATTTCTAATTCTATTGATTTGAGTCTTCTCCCTTCTTTTCTTGATGAGTCTGGCTAATGTTTTGTCAATTTTGTTTATCTTCGCAAAGAACCAGCTTTTAGTTTGGTTGATCTTTGCTATCGTTTCCTTCATTTCTTTTTCATTTATTTCTGATCTGATCTTTATGATTTCTTTCCTTCTGCTAACTTTGGGGGTTTTTTGTTCTTCTTTCTCTAATTGCTTTAGGTGCAGGGTCAGGTTGTTTACTCCAGATGTTTCCTGTTTCTTAAGGTGGGATTGTATTGCTATAAATTTCCCCCTTAGAACTGCTTTTGCTGCATCCCATAGGTTTTGGGTCGTCGTGTCTCCATTGTCATTTGTTTCTAGGTATTTTTTATTTCCTCTTTGATTTCTTCAGTGATCACTTCGTTATTAAGTAGTGTACTGTTTAGCCTCCATGTGTTTGTATTTTTTACAGATCTTTTCCTGTAATTGATGTCTAGTCTCATAGCATTGTGGTCAGAAAAGATTCTTGATACAATTTCAATTTTCTTAAATTTACCAAGGCTTGATTTGTGACCCAAGATATGATCTATCCTAGAGAATGTTCCATGAGCACTTGAGAAAAATGTGTATTCTGTTGTTTTTGGATGGAATGTCCTATAAATATCAACTAAGTCCATCGTGTTGAATGTATCATTTAAAGCTTATGTTTCCTTATTTATTTTCATTTTGGATGATCTGTCCATTGGTGAAAGTGGGGTGTTAAAGTCCCCTACTATGAGTGTGTTACTGTCGATTTCCCCTTTTATGGCTGTTAGTATTTGCCTTATGTATTGAGGTGCTCCTGTGTTGGGTGCATAAATATTTACAATTGTTATATCTTCTTCTTGGATCGATCCCTTGATCATTATGTAGTGTCCTTCTTTGTCTCTTCTAATAGTCTTTATTTTAAAGTCTATTTTGTCTGATATAAGAATTGCTACTCCAGCTTTCTTTTGATTTCCATTTGCATGGAATATCTTTTTCCATCCCCTTACTTTCAAGATGTATGTGTCTCTAGGTCTGAAGTGGGTCTCTTGTAGACAGCATATATATGGGTCTTGTTTTTGTATCCATTCAGCCAATCTGTGTCTTTTGGTGGGAGCATTGAGTCCATTTACATTTAAGGTAATTATTGATATGTATGTTCCTATTCCCATTTCCTTAATTGCTTTGGGTTCTTTATTGTAGGTATATTCCTTCTGTTGTGTTTCTTGCCTAGAGAAGTTCCTTTAGCATTTGTTGTAAAGCTGGTTTGGTGGTGCTGAACTCTCTCAGCTTTTGCTTGTCTGTAAAGGTTTTAATTTCTCCATCAAATCTGAATGAGACCCTTGCTGGGTAGAGTAATCTTGGTTGCAGGTTTCTCTCCTTCATCACTTTAATTATGTCCTGCCACTCCCTTCTGGCTTGTAGAGTTTCTGCTGAGAGATCAGCTGTTAACCTGATGGGGATTCCCTTGTGTGTTATTAGTTTTTTTTCCCTTGCTGCTTTTAATATGATTTCTTTGTGTTTAATTTTTGACAGTTTGATTAATATGTGTCTTGGTGTATTTCTCCTTGGATTTATTCTGTATGGGACTCTCTGTGCCTCCTGGACTTGATTAACTATTTCCTTTCCCATATTAGGGAAGTTTTCAACCATAATCTCTTCAAATATTTTCTCAGTCCCTTTCTTTTTCTCTTCTTCTTCTGGAACCCCTATAATTCGAATGTTGGTGCGTTTAATGTTGTCCCAGAGGTCTCTGAGACTGTCCTCTGTTCTTTTTGTTCTTTTTTTCTTTATTTTGCTCTGCATCAGTTATTTCCACTATTTTATCTTCCACCTCACTTATCCGTTCTTCTGCCTCAGTTATTCTGCTATTGATCCCATCTAGAGTATTTTTTATTTCATTTATTGTGTTTTTAATGCATGCTTGATTCATCTTTAGTTCTTCTAGGTCCTTGTTAACTGTTTCTTGCATTTTGTCTATTCTATTTCCAAGATTTTGGATCTTGGAAATAGAATCTTGGATCAGGTTTACTATCATTATTCTGAATTCTTTTTCAGGTAGACTGCCTATTACCTCTTCATTTGTTAGGTCTGGTAGGTTTTTATCTTGCTCCTTCACCTGCTGTGTGTTTTTCTGTCTTCTCATTTTGCTTATGTTACTGTGTTTGGGGTCTCCTTTTTGCAGGCTGCAGATTCGTAGTTCCCATTGTTTTTGGTGTCTGTCCCCAGTTGCTAAGGTTGTTTCAGTAGGTTGTGTAGGCCTCCTGGTGGGGGGGATTAGTGCCTGTGTTCTGGTGGTTGAGGCTCGATGTTGTCTTTCTGGTGGACAGGTCCACGTCTGGTGGTGTCTTTTGGGGTGCCTATGGCCTTATTATGTTTTTAGGCAGCCTCTCTGCTAATGGGTGGGGTTGTGTTCCTTTCTTGCTAGTTGCTTGGCATAGGGTGACCAGCACTGTAGCTTGCTGGTCGTTGACTGAAGCTGGGTGCTGGTGTTGAGATGGAGATCTCTGGGAGATTTTCGCCACTTGATATTATGTGGAGCTGGGAGGTCTCTTGTGGACCCTTGTCCTGAAGTTGGCTCTCCCACTTCAGAGGCACAGCACTGACTCCTGGCTGCAGCACCAAGAGCCTTTCATCTACCCAGATCAGAATAAAAGGGAGAAAAAGTAGAAAGAAAGAATTAGTAGAAAAAAGAAAGAGAGAGAGAAAGAAAGGAAGAAGGAAAGAAAGGAAGGAAAGAAGGAAGAAAGAAAGAAAGAAAGGAGGGAGGGTGGGAGGGAGGACAGAAAGAAAGAATGAAAGAAAGGAGGGAGGGAGGGAGGAAGGAAAGAAAAAGAGTGAAAGGAAGAAGGGATGGAGGGAGGTAAGAAAGAATGAAAGAGAGAAAGAAAGAAAGGAGCGGCCGAGGGAGGGCAGGAGGAAGAGAAGGTAGGAAAAAAAGAAAGAGCAGGTAAAGTAAAATAGAATAAAGTATAAAATATAGTAGCATTATTAAAATTAAAAAGTAATTATTGAAAAAAAACTGACAGATATAACCCTGGGACATATTGTGGAAGCAAAGCTATACAGAGAAAATCTCACACAGAAGCATACACATACACATTCACAAAAAGAGAGCAGGGGAAAAATCGAAAATCTTGCTCTCAAAGTCCACCTCCTCAATTTGGGATAATTCGTTGTAAAAGGAGGGAAAGGGGGAAAAGTCTGAAATCTTGCTCTCAAAGTCCACCTCCTTAATTTGGGATAATTCGCTGCAAAAAGAGGAAAAGGGGGGAAAGTCTTAAATCTTGTCCTCAAAGTCCACTTCCTCAATTTGGGATGATTCGCTGTCCATTCATGCACTCCACAGACGCAGGGCACATCAAATGGACCATGGAGCTTTAATCCACTGCCTCCGAGGCTGCACAGAGAGATTTCCCTGTCTCTGCTCTCACATCTCCCGGGTCTCAGCCTTGGACCTGGCCCCGCCTCTGCGCGTAGGTCGCCGGAGGGCATCCGTTCTTCGCTCAGACAGGACGGGTTTAAAGGAGCCGCTGATTCGGGGGCTCTGGCTCACTCAGGCAGAGGGGAGGGAGGGGCATGCAGAGTGGGGCGGGCCTGCGGCAGCAGAGGCCAGCATGACGTTGCAGCAGCCCGTGGCGCTCCGTGTGCTTTCCCGGGAAAGCCGTCCCCGGGTCCTGGGACCCCGGCAGTGGTGGGGTGCACAGGACCCCCGGAAGGCGGGGCGGACAGTGACCCGCGCTCGCACACAGGCCCCGCGGCGGCGGTGGCGGCGGTGGCAGTGGCGGCCGCAGCGGCGGCGGCGGCGGCGGTGGCAGCAGCCCCAGCATCTCACGCCCGTCTCAGAGGTCCGCGCCTTTAGCCACGGCTCGCGCCTGTCTCCAGCCCTTCCCCAAGCAGCCCTCTTAATGCCCTCTCCTCGTGCACCAGGAAACAAAAGGGAAAAAAGTCTCTTGCCTCTTCGGCAGCTCCAGACCCTTTCCCCGGACTCCCTCCGGGCTAGCCGTGGTGCACTAACCCCTTCAGGCTCTCTTCCTGCTGCCAGCCCCAGTCCTCTCCCTGCGCTCCGACTGAAAGCCGATACCCGAGCCTCAGCTCCCAGCCCCGCCCACCCCGGCGGCCGAGCAGACAAGCCTCTCGGGCTGGTGTGTGCCTGAGGGCACCGGTCCTCTGTGCCAGAATCTCTCCGCTTTGCCCTCCGCACCCCTGTGGCTGTGCTCTCCTCCTCTACTACGAAGCTTTCCCCCTCCGCCACCTGCAGTCTCTGCCCACAAAGGGGCTTGTAGTGTGTAGAAACCTTCCCTCCTTCACGGCTCCCTCCCACTGGTGCAGGTCCCGTCCCTATCCTTTTGTCTCTGTTTATTCTTTTTTTCTTTTGCCCTAACCAGGTATGTGGGGAGTTTCTTGCCTTTTGGGGGGTCTGAGGTCTTCTGTCAGCGTTCAGTAGGTGTTCTGTAGGAGTTGTTGCACGTGTAGATGAATTTCTGATGTATCTGTGGGGAGGAAGGTGATCTCCGTGTCTTACTCTTCCGCCATCTTCCTCCGAAATCCTATACTAAGAAGATTTAGACCTGACCATGTTCTGTGTATGCTAGGACTATGGGAATCTGGGTAGAAACCCGGCCTGGCCTCAGGACTGGGAAGCTCCATGCCTGCATCTGAAGGTCAGTGCTTAGATGTCTGGGGTCTGGAGCTGAGGTGGGCTTGTCTAAGTAACAGCCTCTCTTCTGAGTGTGGTTACCTGGTCCTCCCAAGGGTCAGTGCTATGGTCGGGGCCTTAGTCTTAATCCCTGCAAGGTTCACCTTCCCTGGGGCTCGTGGAGAATCTGCAGGAGGGCTACCTGGCAATAATTCTAATTCACCAGCACGTGCTTGGTGCGTAGGGAGGCAGGTTTAGCTGGTGAATTGATTGCAGGGCACGCAGGTCGGGCCAAAGGCCGATGGGTAAGAGCTGAGGCTGCTGCTGAGCTCTCCTTCCAGTCTACCATCCCCACTCAGAAGCGTCCAGAGCTGCCCCTCGGCTTTCAGCCCTGCTGTCCTGTGAGTTATCTCAACAAGTATGTGAGACAAGAAAGGACTGAGCCTGCCAGAACCAAGTAGTGTGTTCAACTCTAGCATGAAAGCTTTAAAAAGAGGTAAAATCAACAGAAGCAAAGGGAAAAGAGGAGGACTTCTCTGGGACAAGTGTGGGGAGAGGAGACCCACCTGCCACTTTTTCCCATCCCAGGAGGTCCCAGGGACACAGCTTGTTTCCACATGAGGGGAGCCACCAGCAGAGCCATGGTGTCCTGACCAAGGGGACATGTCACCCCAGGTGCAGGGTCTGGGGAGGTGAGGTCACCCTGGAGACTGTGCACGTGTGAGCCCAGTTGGGGGAGTCTGGGGAGGGCGGTTCACCCTGGGACTGTGGACATGTGACTCAGGTGGAGGGGTCTGTGTAGGAAGGGTCACCTGTTGAGAGAGAACGTGTGACTTTAGGTGCAGGGCCTGGGTAGGTGGGGTCACCGTGGTGAGTGTGGATGTGTGACCCCAGGTAAAGGGTGTGGGGAATGTGTGGGTCTCACCACATCTGCATGGGCCAGGATCACATGTACGGGGAGACCCCATATGTGCTCTTTGCCTGCAGTGTGTCTTTTCCCCTTTGAGATTTCCAACCTCTGCATTAAGAGTGTTGCCCTGATTAACCTGTGGTACCTTTTCTTCTCTCTGTCTTCTCACATTCATATGAGGTCAGGCATGTTTGAGTGGGTTGCTGCCCTGTGCTCTGGTGAGTGACAACACTTGGTGGTATCATATTAATAACATATCATATCATATGTCTAATCTATGGGGTTCACCACTGCCTGGGTACCCCTGGACAGGGGTCAGGTGAGCACAGACTAGGCCCCCCCACCCACGAATGGTCTCCCATGTGCCGTATGAGGGTACCATGATGGCCCCTAAGGTAGGGGACTGTGTCTGGGCCTCCGACATTTTTGATGAAGGGGAGTCGAAATGGAATCTCAACTAACAACACATTATTTTAAGAATTTATTTTAAGTGAAATAAAACACACGTCACATACCCTTTACCATCATCACCATTTTAAGTGCACGTTTCTGAGGCATCAGATCTATTCACTTTCCCGTGGAGCCATCACCACCATTCCTAGAACTTTTCATCTTGCAAAACCAAAACTCCACAACCACGAACGTCTCACTCCCCATTCCCTCCCACTGCCCCTGGCGCTGATATCCACGTCAGTCCCTGAGTTGTGGACTCCAGGGCGCCCACTGGAGTGGAATCCTGCCGTGTTTGCTGACGGGTCCCTTTGGAAGAGCTGACTTTCAGTCTGAAGCTCTGCCTGTTTGCATCTGAAGAATCTGCATTTAAGGAGAGGGTGTATGAGGAAGGGGGTGTATGAGGGACAAAGGTGTCCGGCGTGCAGATGAGCCAGGACCTGACCAGCTGCCTTTTGGGTCCTCTGGTTCCGTCTCTTGGTCTGTGCCTCATCGGCATCATCACTGTCCCCACTGGCACCCCTGGGGTGTTGTTGTCTGAGTGAGATTCCCCTGGTGCCCCTGCTCTCCTTTCCTCCTCCTGCTGGTTGGGGAGGAAACTGCTTGCTGTGTGGTCTCTACTCCTGAGGCACGAAGGACCCTGCAGCGTGGACCTGCAGAGCGTGGGTGTGGTCCCAAGAGCAGGGGACCCACACAGGACACAGCATTGGGGCGTGACAAGTGCTAGGGCTGCCCCATCACCGACAGAGAATGTTGCCAAGATCCTGCTCGGGAGGGCGTGGTGGGTGGCCTGGGACCCCAGTGGCCCCATTCCTATCCTGGAGCTTGGAGAGTGCATCCCCATGGGCTCCAGATTCACCCCACATCTCAGCCATATCCCTCTGTCGTGTCTTTGAACTCAGGAAAACGACCTCTACTGATCATTGTCCACAACATAGGCCTGGTCCTGTCGGTATTAGGATTCTTTAATTTAGGCGTCCCGGGATAGCAGCTCTTTTTAGGCCTGAGAAGGAACAGCTCAGGAGTGTACAACAATTTCAGATGAAACTAACATTCAGTGACTATCTCTATAGTGCTAGGTTGTTGACTTCTATTAATCACTATTCTCCTGGTTTTAGCTCTGATGTGGGGATTACAGAGGAGTCAACATTTAAATCTTCATAATCTGTGTATTTGTAGCGTCAGTATTGTTACTGACCCATAGTTTTTATGGTTTGGGAAGAGTTATTGATTTCATGTATCATGTAAAGGATTCACAATGATGATAGGGCAATTAAAATTGCAATAATGGCTGGTAAATTGTTCAAATGTTCTCTACCTGTGCATCTATTGTATGCATGTGGGTTAGTTTAGTTGTCAATATTAGTGAAATTATATAGAGGACTAGAGAACTTCTTTTAAAAATCACTATTAATGTGTGTGATGAAAATGTAAAAGTTCTTCCATAATCGGTGATGTTGTATCTTGAGAGCCTAGATGAAATTGATATGCCTTCGTGATATACACTATTTTAGCCTATAATTTCACTTTGAAAAATTTACATCACATTTTACTTTTATCTCATTTATTGAGAAAGACATAATTGTTATGCTGTTGGCTTCAAACTGCTTGAAAATGACTTGAGTCCTTCCTTATTTTACATTTACATAGGTAGGATCTTCAAATATAGGATATGGTGGAGGGCATCCGCGCAACCATTCTAGGTTAGGAGTAGCCATTTCCACTGCTGAGACTTCTCGTTTGGACACAAATGTTTTTCACAGTATGAAGATTATTAGCATTACTGCTGCTACTGAGACGAATGAGACTAAAGACAAAATATTTCATGTTGTGTGTGCCTCAGAGGAATGTAGTAACCTCCCTGAAAGGCCAAGAAAGTGCTGCAGGAAGTCATATTTACTACTACAAATATACCTGTGAAGTGAGTTTTGCTACTGCTGAGTTAACTGTGTAACCTGAGAATTGTGGGAATCAGTGTAGGAAGCCCCCTATAATAGTGAAGACTGCTCCCATGGACACTACGTCATGGAAGTGTGCTACTACATAGTATGTATCCTGGAGGACAATGTCCAGGGATGAGTTGGCTACTATGATTCCTGTCAAACCACCTACTGTAAAAAGGAAAATAAAGCCTAAACTCATAATAGAGTGGGATCTCATATAATATTACCTCCGTGAAGAGTTGCTAATCAGGGACTTCCCTGGTGATGCAGTGGTAAAGAATTGGCCTGCCAATACAGGGGAAACGGGTTCGATCCCAGGTCTGGGAAGATTCCACATGCCGCGGAGCAAAAAGCCCGTGTGCTACAACTACTGAGCCTGCGCTCTAGAGCCTGTGAGCCACAACTACTGAGCCCACGCACCAGAGCCCATGCTCTGTGAAAAGAGAAGCCACTGCAATGAAAAGGCCGCACACCACAACGAAGAGTAGCTGCCACTCACCACAACCATAGGAAGCCCACGTGCAGCAACCAAGACCCAACACAGCCAAAAGAAAAAAAAAGAAAAATTAAAGAAAGTGTTGCTATCCCTATGGTAAACATATGATGGGCCCACAAGAGAAATCCTAAAAAGCCAGTAGACATGACTCATACTATTCCCAAATAGCTGAAAGGCCCTTTTCATCCTAAATAGTATGTAATGATATGTGAGTTTATAACAAACCCTGGTAGGCCATGAATACAGACTTCAGGGTGACCAAAGAATCAAAATAGGTGTTGGTATAGGATTCGGTCTCCTCCTGCAGGGTCAAAGAAAGTAGTGTTGAGATTTCTATCTCTTAACAGTATGGCAATTCTGGCTGCTCAGACTGGCATTGGTAATTATAGTAATATGGCTCTAGTTGGGGAAGATTAAACAAATAATGGTGTTTGGTATTGGGATATGACTGCTGGTTTTGTATGAAAGACTATAGTGATAAAAGTAATAGCACCAAGAATGGAAGAGACACCTGCTAAATGTGAGGAGGAAATGTTAGGTCGACAGAGGCTCCTGTGTGGGCCCGATTGCAGGCTAGAGCTGAATACACGGTTCCACTGGTACCAGAACCAGCTTCTACTGTTGGTGATATGAGTAGGAGTAAGAATGATGGGGGAAATAGTCAAAAGTTTATATGATTTATTTGGGGAAATGCTAGCTCAGGTGTCCTACTTATTAGTGGCCCAAGTCAGTTTTGAAACCCTGCAATATAATGGGTACAACTATAAAGAAAATTATTACAAGTGAAGGGACTGTTATGACTACCTTACAGATTTGGGCATCTCCAAGTAGCGCTCCAGGTTAGCGTATCTCAGCCTGGATTAATATACTTAAGGTGCTGCCTGCTACTCCAGCTCAAGCACCAAATAGTAAATATAAAACGCCGATATCTTTGTGATTTGTTGAAAATAATCAGCAGTGTATGAACAGAGGTAAAATGACTGAGCTAGCTTTAGACTGTAAATGTAAAGACAGAGATCGAGCCCTCTTTGTCGCAAACCCTGTGGTGAATCAACGAATTGAACTGTAATTTCAGAGAAGCAGCTTCAATTCTGCCAGAGATTTTCCTGCCTTTTTTCTCTTGTTTTCTTTCTCAAATGAAGGAGAAGCAGATTGAAGCCAGTAGACTAGAGGATTTGCCTGTTAACTAAAGTTTCCTGGGGTTAAAGCTCATCAATCTCCTAAAGATTTGGCTGAATTACAATGTTTGCTTTACACTCAACTGATGTAGGATGAAGTCTTGCAATCCTTATTTTTAGGAATTAAGTAAATTTTACTTGTTTAGGGTTATGAAAGCTCTTGGTCTGAACTGACCTAAATTCCTAGTCCAGCACTGATAGAATGGGTGTATGTGTAGGAATCGTGTGGATATTATGATTGGTAATGATAGGAAGGTTATTTCTTTGTATGTTCAAATTGTTTTATTTTTCTGTTGTTTAATGAAGGGAACATAGTTAGTGATGTGGAGTATGTTAGCTGCAAGTAGAAATATATGTTGAGGACGGCTATGATGGCTATCAGTGTTGGTAGAATGATGTTATCATTTTTGTTACCTCTTGGATAATTATTCATTTGGGTAAAAACCCTGATCGTGATGGGTGATGTCCTAATGATACTATAATGGTGAGGAAAAGGATTGTGATAGGACGTGTTTTATCTCACGTGTGTGATGATGACACTCTTGTAGTACATGATCTGGGCATAAATAAGAAGCAGAGAGTGTTGTTATGATATAAATTAGTATGCTTAGGATTGTTATAACTGGAATATACTTTATAATAGCTGTTATTCAGGGGCCTCCCTGGTGGCGCAGTGGTTGAGAGTCCGCCTGCCGATGCAGGGGATACGGGTTCGTGCCCCGATCTGGGAGGATCCCATATGCCGCGGAGCGGCTGGGCCCGTGAGCCATGGCCGCTGGGCCTGCGCATCCGGAGCCTGTGCTCCGCAACGGGAGAGGCCACGACAGTGAGAGGCCCGCATACCGCAAAAAAAAAAAAAAAAAAAAATAGCTGTTATTCATCCTATATGGGCAATTGATGAGGAGGGTGTAATTTTTTCCAGGTGAGTATGGCTAAGTCTGCCTCAGCCTCCAGCTATGATTTATAATATCACTATGATTAATAGTATATTTAGGTTGATGGATGGTGACATGTGGTATAAAACTGATAGGGGTGCACTTTTGTCATGTAAATAGCATCAGGCCTGCTGTTCATGGAATGCCTTGTGTTACTTCAGACACTCAGAAGTGAAATGGGGAAAGTCCTACTTCTGTGACAAGGGCGATTTTCATGAGGGTGGATGCTGCTGGATTAAAGATTTTTGTTATTCTTTGTGTTCTTTGACCAGAGTACATTAGATTAATGATAATAGCCGTTATAAGTAGTATTGATGCGGTGGATTGTTTTAGGAAATATTTCCTGGATGCATCTGTAGCTTATGGGTTTGTGTTTTTTTATTAGAATGGGGATACCATTAACCAGTGTGAGCTTCTTATACAGTTATATTTCCTGAGATAATAGTCAGTAGAATGATAGTAAAAACAATGAGAGTTTATTAGCACAGGAAGGATATACGACAACATTTTGGGGGTATGGGCCTGAACCTTACTTAGAGAACCTTACTATATAGCATGTGGTGCAATGTGGTAGCATGGAGAATGTAAAATTCTTAGGAAGAATTCAATTCCAGGAATAAGAGCATTGAAACTTCTATGATTTACTCTATCAAAGTAACTCTTTTGTCAGAGATATTTCTTAAGTTGGTGGTGGGTTGCCTGGTATGATGACAGGTAGTGAAAACTCATATACATCAGGCTAATGTTAGTAGTAAAAAACCCATTTTATAAGAGATGTAGACGTTGATCATATCAAAATTGTGGGTAGGATGCTCGAATTCATAGAAAGGAGATTGTTAGATGTGTTTTAATGATGACTTGGGCTGTATAAAATTCTGGCACCTAGGGGTTGTCGAATGCTCCTAAAAATAGATTGTTGTGGAAATGTTTATTATAAGGAAATTGACAAATTCTCTAGGAAGGACGGGGTGAGTGGGCGTGCTACATTTTCTACACTGAAGACAATTACAGGTTTTGATTCTACTTCTGTTAAATCAAGTGGGACTTCATTTCATTTCTGCTACGGTGGAGACAATCAAATTCTGGGTAGTGGTCAGAAGAAAATTAGTCATAGGTGTTCTCATGTAATAATTACTGTTGAAAGTGTAAATGATCCATTTATCTGTAAGACTGAGAATACAATAACAGCTACATTACTTCATTCGAGATTGTATGTTCTACTGTCCCTAGGGCTCCAGTGAGTGAGTATTTTGAATCTGAAGATCATCCAGATCAGAGGATGGAAAAAATGGCTAGGTGTGATATGGCTAATATAAATAGTATGCCTACATTTATATGAATTAGTGCATAAGATATGGGAAGAGGAATTCATGTTGTGAGAGCCAGGGTTAAGGCTAGCATTGCGGCTATAATATATAAATTGATGATGTTGATCGACATAGTAGTCCTTTAATAAGTAATTTGAATGCCTCAGCAATGGTTTGTGATCATCCATGGGGGCTGATGATTGTTGGCCCTTTCTGGATTTGTATATAGCCTAGGATTTTCCATTTGGTTAATATGAGGAATGCTATGGTGAATTAAATTGGGTCATTTGTGAAAGAATGTTGATTATAAACATATTCTTAGGAAGAGGACTTGAACCAGTGCACATAAAGGTTTCAGTTTTACATAATTACCGGGCTCTGCCACCGTAACGAAACCTGTTCTACAGTAGGGTATGTATAAATTAATTGAATGTAGATTCTATCATCATTTAGTTTGAAGACATTTTGTAAAGTAAGCCGTATTGCTCTTGTCCTTTCATACTGGGAGAAATCTGCAATAGACAGAAATCAAGCAGGATGACTCCAGTATGAACTCAGATCACGTGAGACTTTAATCGTTGAACAAACAGACAGTTAATAGCAGTTATACCATTGAAATGTCCTGATCCAGCATCAAGGTCATAAACCATATTGCCGATATTAACTCTAGGATACAATTACACTGTTATCCCTAGTAAAACTTGTTCCGTTGATCAGTGTTTTAGAAGAACAGGTGATAAAGCACTTTGACTAGCTGGTCTAAATTTTAATCACTCAGAGGTGGTGTGATTCTCCAAAAAATAAGTGGCACACGGACTCAAGATGCACCGGCTTCAGTAGTTGTGGCATGCAGGCTCAGTAGTTGTAGCCCCCTGGTTTATTTGCTCTGTGGCACGTGGGATCTTCCAAGACTGGGGATCAAACCCGTGTCCCCTGCATTGGCAGGCGAACTGTTAACCACTGCATCACAAGGGAAGTCCTAGAATCGCAGTCTCCCTTTTAGTATACCGTAAGCCCAAAGAATCCATGGAAAATTGTTACAGAAAATAAGACAATAAAATACTGTAAGGACTATAACAGAAGCATATAGTACACAGTTCATATAGACACATCCCAAGCAGTTACAAAGCATATTAAAAGGGAGGCTGGAGACTCTTGGAAGATGGCGGAAGAGTAAGATGCGGAGATCACCTTCCTCCCCACAGATACATCAGAAATTCATCTACACGTGGAACAACTCCTACAGAACACCTACTGAACGCTGACAGAAGTCCTCAGTCCCCCAAAAGGCAAGAACCCCCCCACATACCTGGGTAGGACAAAAGAAAAAGAATAAACAGAGACAAAAGGATAGGGACGGGACCTGCACCAGTGGGAGGGAGCCATGAAGGAGGAAAGGTTTCCACACACTAGAAGCCCCTTCACAGGCGGAGACTGCAGGTGGCGGAGGGGGAAAGCTTCGCAGTAGCAGAGGAAAGTGCAGCCACAGGGGTGCAGAGGGCAAAGTGTAGAGATTCTGGCACAGAGGATCGATGCCCTCAGGCACACACCAGCCCGAGAGGCTTGTCTGCTCAGCCGCCTGGGCAGGCGGGGCTGGGAGCTGAGGCTTGGGTATCGGGTTTCAGTCAGAGCACAGGGAGAGGACTGGGGCTGGCGGCAGGAAGAGAGCCAGAAGGGGTTAGTGCACCACGGCTAGCCCGGAGGGAGTCCGGGGGAAATGTCTGGAGCTGCCGAAGAGGCAAGAGACTTTTTCTTCCCTTTTGTTTCCTGGTGCGCGAGGAGAGGGCATTAAGAGTGCTGCTTGAAGAAGCTCCAGAAACGGGCGCGAACCGTGGCTAAAGGCGTGGACCCCGGAGACGGGCGTGTGATGCTTTTGTTGTGGCTGCTGCCACCACAAGGCCTGTGTGCAAGCGCAGGTCACTGTCCACCCCGCCTTCCGGGGAGCCTGTGCAGCCCGCCACTGCTGGGGTCCCGGGACCCAGGAACGGCTTCCCCGGGAAAGCGCACAGAGCCCCTCGGGCTGGTGCAATGTCACGCTGGCCTCTGCCACCGCAGGCCCGCCCCGCACTGCGCGCCCCTCCCTCCGCTCTGCCTGAGTGAGCCAGAGCACCCGAATCAGTGGCTCCTTTAAATCCGTTCTGTCTGAGCGAAGAACACACGACCTCTGGAGACCTACACGCAGAGGCGGGGCCAGGTCCAAGGCTGAGACCCGGGAGATGAGAGAGCAGAGAAGAGACAGGGAAATCTCTCTGTGCAGCCTCGGAGGCAGTGGATTAAAGCTCCTCCATCCACTTGATGTGCCTTGCATCTGTGGAGTGCATGTATGGACAGGGAATCATCCCAAATTGAGGAGGTGGACTTTGAGGACAAGATTTAAGACTTTTTCCCCTTTTCCTCTTTTTACAACAAATTATCCCAAATTAAGGAGGTGGACTTTGAGAGCAAGATTTCAGACTTTTCCCCCTTTTCCTCCTTTTACAATGAATTATCCCAAATTGAGGAGGTGGACTTTGAGAGCAAGATTTTCGATTTTTCCCCCTGCTCTCTTTTTGTGAATGTGTATGTGTATGCTTCTGTGTGAGATTTTCTCTGTATAGCTTTGCTTCCACAATATGTCCCAGGGTTTTATCTGTCAGTTTTTTTTCAATAATTACTTTTTAATTTTAATAATGCTACTATATTTTATACTTTATTCTATTTTACTTTACCTGCTCTTTCTTTTTTTCCTACCTTCTCTTCCTCCCGCCCTCCCTTGGCCGCTCCTTTCTTTCTTTCTCTCTTTCATTCTTTCTTACCTCCCTCCCTCCCTTCTTCCTTTCACTCTTTTTCTTTCCTTCCTCCCACCCTCCCTTTCTTTCTTTCTTTCTTCCTTCCTTCCTTCCTTTCTTTCCGTCTTCCTTTCTTTCTCTCTCTCTTTCTTTTTTCTACTAATTCTTTCTTTCTACTTTTTCTCCCTTTTATTCTGATCTGGGTAGATGAAAGGCTCTTGGTGCTGCAGCCAGGAGTCAGTGCTGTGCCTCTGAAGTGGGAGAGCCAACTTCAGGACAAGGGTCCACAAGAGACCTCCCAGCTCCACATAATATCAAGTGGCGAAAATCTCCCAGAGATCTCCATCTCAACACCAGCACCCAGCTTCAGTCAACGACCAGCAAGCTACAGTGCTGGTCACCCTATGCCAAGCAACTAGCAAGAAAGGAACACAACCCCACCCATTAGCAGAGAGGCTGCCTAAAAACATAATAAGGCCATAGGCACCCCAAAAGACACCACCAGACGTGGACCTGTCCACCAGAAAGACAACATCGAGCCTCAACCACCAGAACACAGGCACTAATCCCCCCCACCAGGAGGCCTACACAACCTACTGAAACAACCTTAGCAACTGGGGACAGACACCAAAAACAATGGGAACTACGAATCTGCAGCCTGCAAAAAGGAGACCCCAAACACAGTAACATAAGCAAAATGAGAAGACAGAAAAACACACAGCAGGTGAAGGAGCAAGATAAAAACCTACCAGACCTAACAAATGAAGAGGTAATAGGCAGTCTACCTGAAAAAGAATTCAGAATAATGATAGTAAACCTGATCCAAGATTCTATTTCCAAGATCCAAAATCTTGGAAATAGAATAGACAAAATGCAAGAAACAGTTAACAAGGACCTAGAAGAACTAAAGATGAATCAAGCATGCATTAAAAACACAATAAATGAAATAAAAAATACTCTAGATGGGATCAATAGCAGAATAACTGAGGCAGAAGAACGGATAAGTGAGGTGGAAGATAAAATAGTGGAAATAACTGATGCAGAGCAAAATAAAGAAAAAAAGAACAAAAAGAACAGAGGACAGTCTCAGAGACCTCTGGGACAACATTAAACACACCAACATTCGAATTATAGGGGTTCCAGAAGAAGAAGAGAAAAAGAAAGGGACTGAGAAAATATTTGAAGAGATTATAGTTGAAAACTTCCCTAATATGGGAAAGGAAATAGTTAATCAAGTCCAGGAGGCACAGAGAGTCCCATACAGAATAAATCCAAGGAGAAATACACCAAGACACATATTAATCAAACTGTCAAAAATTAAACACAAAGAAATCATATTAAAAGCAGCAAGGGAAAAAAAACTAATAACACACAAGGGAATCCCCATCAGGTTAACAGCTGATCTCTCAGCAGAAACTCTACAAGCCAGAAGGGAGTGGCAGGACATAATTAAAGTGATGAAGGAGAGAAACCTGCAACCAAGATTACTCTACCCAGCAAGGGTCTCATTCAGATTTGATGGAGAAATTAAAACCTTTACAGACAAGCAAAAGCTGAGAGAGTTCAGCACCACCAAACCAGCTTTACAACAAATGCTAAAGGAACTTCTCTAGGCAAGAAACACAACAGAAGGAATATACCTACAATAAAGAACCCAAAGCAATTAAGGAAATGGGAATAGGAACATACATATCAATAATTACCTTAAATGAAAATGGACTCAATGCTCCCACCAAAAGACACAGATTGGCTGAATGGATACAAAAACAAGACCCATATATATGCTGCCTACAAGAGACCCACTTCAGACCTAGAGACACATACATCTTGAAAGTAAGGGGATGGAAAAAGATATTCCATGCAAATGGAAATCAAAAGAAAGCTGGAGTAGCAATTCTTATATCAGACAAAATAGACTTTAAAATAAAGACTATTAGAAGAGACAATGAAGGACACTACATAATGATAAAGGGATCGATCCAAGAAGAAGATATAACAATTGTAAATATTTATGCACCCAACATAGGAGCACCTCAATACATAAGGCAAATACTAACAGCCATAAAAGGGGAAATCGACAGTAACACACTCATAGTAGGGGACTTTAACACCCCACTTTCACCAATGGACAGATCATCCAAAATGAAAATAAATAAGGAAACATAAGCTTTAAATGATACATTCAACACGATGGACTTAGTTGATATTTATAGGACATTCCATCCAAAAACAACAGAATACACATTTTTCTCAAGTGCTCATGGAACATTCTCTAGGATAGATCATATCTTGGGTCACAAATCAAGCCTTGGTAAATTTAAGAAAATTGAAATTGTATCAAGAATCTTTTCTGACCACAATGCTATGAGACTAGACATCAATTACAGGAAAAGATCTGTAAAAAATACAAACACATGGAGGCTAAACAGTACACTACTTAATAACGAAGTGATCACTGAAGAAATCAAAGAGGAAATAAAAAATACCTAGAAACAAATGACAATGGAGACACGACGACCCAAAACCTATGGGATGCAGCAAAAGCAGTTCTAAGGGGGAAATTTATAGCAATACAATCCCACCTTAAGAAACAGGAAACATCTGGAGTAAACAACCTGACCCTGCACCTAAAGCAATTAGAGAAAGAAGAACAAAAAACCCCCAAAGTTAGCAGAAGGAAAGAAATCATAAAGATCAGATCAGAAATAAATGAAAAAGAAATGAAGGAAACGATAGCAAAGATCAACCAAACTAAAAGCTGGTTCTTTGCGAAGATAAACAAAATTGACAAAACATTAGCCAGACTCATCAAGAAAAGAAGGGAGAAGACTCAAATCAATAGAATTAGAAATGAAAAAGGAGAAGTAACAACTGACACTGCAGAAATACAAAAGATCATGAGAGATTACTATAAGCAACTCTATGCCAATAAAATGGACAACCTGGAAGAAATGGACAAATTAGTAGAAATGCACAACCTGCCAAGACTGACTCAGGAAGAAATAGAAAATATGAATAGACCAATCACAAGCACTGAAATTGAAACTGTGATTAAAAATCTTCCATCAAACAAAAGCCCAGGACCAGATGGCTTCACAGGCGAATTCTACCAAACATTTAGAGAAGAGCTAACACCCATCCTTCTCAAACTCTTTCAAACAATATCAGAGGAAGGAACACTCCCAAACTCATTCTATGAGGCCACCATCACCTTGATACCAAAACCAGGCAAGGATGTCACAAAGAAAGAAATCTACAGGCCAATATCACTGATGAACATAGATGCAAAAATCCTCAACAAAATACTAGCAAACAGAATCCAACAGCACATCAAAAGGATCATACACCATGATCAAGTGGGTTTTATTCCAGGAATGCAAGGATTCTTCAATATACGCAAATCATTCAATGTGATACACCATATTAACAAGTTGAAGGAGAAAAACCATATGATCATCTCAATAGATGCAGAGAAAGCTTTCGACAAAATTCAACACCCACTTATGATAAAAACCCTGCAGAAAGTAGGCATAGAGGGAACTTTCCTCAACATAATAAAGGCCATATATGACAAACCCACAGCCAACATTGTCCTCAATGGTGAAAAACTGAAACCATTTCCACTAAGATCAGGAACAAGACAAGGCTTCCCACTCTCACCACTCTTATTCAACTTAGTTTTGGAAGTTTTAGCCACAGCAATCAGAGAAGAAAAGGAAATAAAAGGAATCCAAATTGGAAAAGAAGAAGTAAAGCTGTCACTGTTTGCAGATGACATGATACTATACATAGAGAATCCTAAATATGCTACCGAAAAACTACTAGAGCTAATCAATGAATTTGGTAAAGTAGCAGGATACAAAATTAATGCACAGAAATCTCTGGCATTCCTATATACTAATGATGAAAAATCTGAAAGTGAAATCAAGGAAACACTCCCATTTACCATTGCAACAAAAAGAATAAAATATCTAGGAATAAACCTACCTAAGGAGACAAAAGACCTGTATGCAGAAAATTATGAGACACTGATGAAAGAAATTAAAGATGATATAAATAGATGGAGAGATATACCATGCTCCTGGATTGGAAGAATCAATATTGTGAAAATGACTCTACTACCCAAAGCAATCTACAGATTCAATGCAATCCCTATCAAACTACCACTGGCATTTTTCACAGAACTAGAACCAAAAATTTCAAAATTTGTTTGCAAAACCAAAGACCCCAAATAGCCAAAGCAATCTTGAGAAGGAAAAACGGAGCTGGAGGAATCAGGCTCCCTGACTTCAGACTATACTACAAAGCTACAGTAATCAAGACAGTGTGGTACTGGCATAAAAACAGAAAGATAGATCAGTGGATCAGGATAGAAAGCCCAGAAATAAACCCACGCACATATGGCCAACATATCTTTGATAAAGGAGGCAGGAATATACAGTGGAGAAAGGACAGCCTCTTCAATAAGTGGTGCTGGGAAAACTGGACAGGGACATGTAAAAGTTTGAGATTAGATCATTCCCTAACACCATACACAAAAATAAGCTCAAAATGGATTAAAGACTTAAATGTAAGGCCAGAAACTATCAAACTCTTAGAGGAAAACATACGCAGAACACTCTATGACATAAATGACAGCAAGATCCTTTTGGACCCACCTCCTAGAGAAATGGAAATAAAGACAAAGATAAACACATGGGACCTAATGAAACTTCAAAGCTTTTGCACAGCAAAGGAAACCATAAACAAGACCAAAAGACAACCCTCAGAATGGGAGAAAGTATTTGCAAATGAAGCAACTGACAAAGGATTAATCTCCAAAATTTATAAACAGCTCATGCAGCTCAATAGCAAAAAAACAAACAACCCAATCCAAAAATGGGCAGAAGACTTAAATAGGCATTTCTCCAAAGAAGATATGCAGACTGCCAACAAACACATGAAAGAATGCTCAACATCATTAATCATAAGAGAAATGCAAATCAAAACTCCAATGAGATATCATCTCACACCAGTCCGAATGGCCATCATCAAGAAATCTAGAAACAATAAATGCTGGAGAGGGTGTGGAGAAAAGGGAACACTCTTGCACTGCTGGTGGGAATGTGAATTGGTACAGCCACTATGGAGAACAGTATGGAGGTTCCTTAAAAAACTACAAATAGAACTACCATATGACCCAGCAATCCCACTACTGGGCATATACCCTGAGAAAACCATAATTCAAAAAGAGACATGTACCAAAATATTCATTGCAGCTCTATTCACAATAGCCCGGAGCTGGAAACAACCTAAGTGTCCATCATTGGATGAATGGATAAAGAAGATGTGGCACATATATACAATGGAATATTACTCAGCCATAAAAAGAAACGAAACTGAGCTATTTGTAATGAGGTGGATAGACCTAGAGTCTGTCATACAGAGTGAAGTAAGTCAGAAAGAGAAAGACAAATACCGTATGCTAACACATATATATGGAATTTTAAAAAAAATGTCATGAAGAACGTAGGGGTAAGACAGGAATAAAGACACAGACCTACTTGAGAATGGACTTGAGGATATGGGGAGGGGGAAAGCTAAGCTGTGAGAAAGCGAAAGAGAGGCATGGACATATATACACTACCAAACGTAAGGTAGATAGATAGAGGGAAGCAGCCTCAGAGCACAGGGAGATCAGCTCGGTGCTTTGTGACCGCCTGGAGGGGTGGGAAGGGGAGGGTGGGAGGGAGGGAGATGCATGAGGGAAGGGATGTGGGAACAGATGTATATGTATGACTGATTCACTTTGTTATAAAGCAGAAACTAAATAAATAAATAAATAAATAAATAAATAAATATATTGGAAAATAAAGAAAGGTGGAAAAAAAATAAATCTTCTTAGTATAGACAACACATGGTCAGCTCTAAACATAATCAGTAGACAGGACATGCAGAGGTCTAAATCTACCGTGTAGACAGAACTTGATCATGTTGAAACTAGCTTAGGGCTGATCTCATAAGAGGTACAGATCACACACATGGGTCTCTCATCTTTGGACACCCACATCAGGAAACTGAACAAAATCTTTGTCATTAAACATTTCAACAGGCAAAACCGAAATGTTACCAATATCTCTGGCCACCTGATGGTCAGGATCCACGGGTGAGCCACGAGCTTCTGAGAGTGCAGCCCAGTCTGCTGCCAGGACAGACAAGAAGTGGCCTGATTCCAGCCTCCCAGGCTTCCAGAAGGAGGCGGCCACACTGGAAGCCCAGGCAGGACAGTCCTGC
This sequence comes from Mesoplodon densirostris, assembly GCF_025265405.1. Classification (NCBI taxonomy): domain Eukaryota; kingdom Metazoa; phylum Chordata; class Mammalia; order Artiodactyla; family Ziphiidae; genus Mesoplodon; species Mesoplodon densirostris. The sequence goes on along the minus strand of NC_082681.1, from coordinate 127,425,732 downwards.
ATGGTCCGGGCCGGGAGATCCTGTCTGTCCATTCCGCTGGCCGATTCCAGGCGGGGCGCTCAGGGCCACTGAGAGCCCTGCACTCAGGTCCTGCTTCCCTGCAGCGTGTGCATGTGTGTGTGCGTGTGTGTGTTTGTGTGTGTAGAGGGGGCGGTGGCTGACAGCTCCCATGGCTCCGGTCCCGGGCACCGTGCTATCTTCGAGGGGAGGCACGGGGAGAGGTAGGGGCACAGAAGCCGTTGGAGAGGAGAACCCACCGCGGAACTCCTTGCACACTGGCTCGCCCCACCTGGTGACCCGCCTGCCCATCGTGGGCTGCATGTCACCCCCCAGCTCCCACCCCCGAGGGCAGGGCGCCTGCTCTTTCAAAAGCACAAGGTCTCACATGAAGGAGACCCAGTGGGGACTGTCACGCCCCCACTCCTGATTCTGACTTTGGGAGAATGAACCCCCTTGATGGGTGATGGGACCCTGTGAGGAAAGAGGTGGCGGCCCCATCCAAGTCGGGGCCTGGCTGAGAGATGGGAACACAGGAGCCAAGTGCAGAGCCTGGAGGCCAGGCCAACAGGAGGGGCACCCCCAGCCTTGGCTGGGCTCTCCAACTGTGACATTGTAGCTTTAGGGGACCTGGGGCAGGTGACTGAATGTAATGGGGGTCTAAACTGGACCCAGAATGGGGCTTAAAGAAAGTGTGAAGGATGTTACTGAGACAGTCAGTCATTGGAAGACAGACTCTGTGTCAGGACATCCTGCTCCATCCATTTAAATCTCTGAGATCTGTGACCTTTACGTGGCTACGCAGGATTGTTAGAGCAGCTGCGTGTGAATATATCTGCAAGTGGTTCCAGCAAACACAAGTTGTGCACACAGGCGGGCACAGCACACACACAAACATATGCAGGTGCACAGCACAAATATATTCACACACTAGCATATGAACACACATGCACGCATATGCCCATGCGCACACTAACGTGAGCAAGTGCACCCTAACTAACGTGTGCAAGTGCCCATACCTATGTACATGCACAGCATAGGTATGCAAACAGGCACATGCACACGCATGTACATAGCACACACACAGGGAATAAAGTGAATCCATAACTTGAATCCGTAAAGCATTAAGTCCTGAACACAAGTGAAGCTGACATGTATTTTTCCCTTTTCTTAGCTTTGATGTTTTTCACAATAAAAAGTTTAAGAAAAAAGTTAATGGCAAATGACTTTTGATTCATAGAACTTTCTGACATAATTCTACAAATATTATGATGGGAGAAATGAATGTAGATATTACATGTGTCCACTAATGGATGAACGGAGAAGAAAAACATGGTCCATCAATACAAGGGAATGTTATTCAGCCTAAAAGGGAAGGCAATTCTGATGCAGGCTGCAGCAGGGATGAACCATGAGGGCATTAATGCTCAGTGATGTAAGCTAGACGCAAACAAACAAACAGTGCTTGATCCATTCATACGAGGACCCTAGAGCAGTCGGAAACATAGAGACAGAAAGTAGGATGGTGAGTGCCAGGGGCTGAGGGAGGGACAATGGGGACTGAGTGTTTAATGGGGACTGTTTCAATTTTGCAAGATGAAAAATTCTGGAGGACAATGGCAGTCAGGTTTGCACAACAGTGCGAATTACTCCTGGACCCTGAAATGTGCACTTAAAAATGGTTAAGATAGTAAAGTTTATGTTTTGTGTATTGGACCCCAATTTTTAAAACTTTTTAAAAAAAACAACAGGAAGTAGTCCATGAATACCACAAGATGCACAACTTCACTAACAACCGAGGGATTAAAACCGTAAGAAAACTACTGTGCACACACCTACCAGAATGGCAGACATGAAGACACAGTATCAAATATCAGCAGGATGTGGAGCAATGGAAAGCCTGGTTCGCAGCGGGGGTTGCAACCACTTCTGAAGCAATCTGGGCCTCAGAGAGCAAAGTCCGTGCACACAGATGCACAGTGCTCTTCCCAGCTGAACACAAACCCCCCAGCCCTGCACCAGGACACACGGACATAGACTCTGCAGCCACAGGAGCCAAACCTGAAAGAACCTGAAGGCCATCACAAGCGGATGCAGAAATGAACCATGCACACTCCTATGAAGGAATATTCCACAGCAATGGAGTACATTTTGTTTAAAGGTAGTAAAACTATAAAAAATATTTTAAAAAAAACTATATTCACAAGATGAAAGAATCTATCATTCTGGCACCTAGGGGTTGTCGAATGCTCCTAAAAATAGATTGTTGTGGAAACGTTTATTATAAGGAAATGGACATATTCTCTAGGAAGGACGGGGTGAAAGGGCCTGCTACATTTTCTACATTGAAGACATATACAGGTTTTGATTCCACTTCTGTTAAATCAAGTGGGGCTTCACTGGATTTCTGCTACTGCGGAGACAATCAAATTCTGGGTAGGGGTCAGGAGAAAATTAGTCATAGGTGTTCTCATGTAATAATTACTGTTGAAAGTGTAAATGATCCATTTATCAGTAAGACTGAGAATACAATAACGGCTACATTACTTCATAGGAGATTGTGTGTGCTACTGTTCCTAGAGCTCCAGTGAGTGAATATTCTGAATGTGAAGCTCATCCAGATCTGAGGATGTAATAAATGGCTAGGTGTCATATGGCTAATATAAATAATATGCCTACGTTTATATTCATTAGTGGATAAGATACAGGAAGAGGAATTCATGTTGTGAGAGCCAGGGTTAAGGCTAGCATTGGAGCAATAATATATAAATTGATGATGTTGATGGACATAGTGGTTCTTTAATAAGAAATTTAAATGCCTCAGCAATGGGTTGTAGTCATCCATGGGGGCTGATGACTTTTGGCCCTTTCTGGATTTGTATATAGCCTAGGATTTTCCATTTAGTTAATATGAGGAATGCTGTGGTGAATTAAATTGGGTCATTTGTGAAAGAATGTTGATTATAAACATATTCTGAGGAAGAGGACTTGAACCAGTACACGTAAAGGTTTCAGTTTTACATAATTACCAGGGTCTGCCACCATAACAAACCCAGTTCTACAGTAGGGTATGTATAAATTAATTGAATGTAGATTCTATCATCATTTAGTTTGAAGACATTTTGTAAAGTAAGCCGTATTGCTCTTGTCCTTTCCTACTGGAAGAAATCTGCAATAGACAGAAAGCAACCAGGATGACTCCAGTCTGAACTCAGATCACGTGAGACTTTAATCGTTGAACAGACAATTAATAGCAGTTATACCACTGAAATGTCGTGATCCAGTATCAAGGTCATAAACCATATTGCCGATATGAACTCCAGAATACAATTACACTATTATCCCTAGTAAAACTTGTTCTGTTGATCAGTGTTTTAGAAGAACAGGTGATAAAGCATTTTGACTAGCTGGTCTAAATTTTGATCACTCAGAGGTGGTTTGATTCTCCAAAAAAATAAATGGTGCATGGGTCCAAGGTGCACCGGCTTCAGTAGTTGTGGCACACAGGCTCAGTAGTTGTGGCCCACTGGCTTAGTTTCTCCGTGGCAAGTGGGATCTTCCCGGACCGGGGATCGAGCCTGTCTCCCCTGAATTGGCAGGCGAACTCTTAACCACTGCGTCAGCAGGGAAGTCCCAGAATCGCAGTCTCCCTTTTAGTATACCGTAAGCCCAACGAATCCATGGAAAATTGTTACAGAAAATAAAACAATAAAATATTGTAAGGACTATAACAGAAGCATATAGTACACAGTTCATATAGACACATCAGAAGCAGTTACAAAGTATATTAAAAGGGAGGCTGCCATTTTATTTTATTTTTTATTATTTTTTTAACATCTTTATTGGAGTAAAATTGCTTTACAGTGATTTGTTATTTTCTGCTTTATAACAAAGTGAATCAGTTATACATAAGCATATGTTCCCATATTTCTTCCCTCTTGCATCTCCCTCCCTCCCACTCTCCCTATCCCACCCCTCTAGGTGGTCACAAAGCACCGAGCTGCTCTCCCTGTGCTATGTGGCTGAGGGAGGCTGCAATATTAAAAGAATAAGATAAATTATACCCACAAACTCCCAATATTTCCTGAAACATTGCAATCTGAAACCCTATTGTAGGAAGCCGAAGATTCCAGGAGACATTCTACAAATGAAGGGCTCTAAACCCTGTGGTTGGATAAGGAATTCTGGAAGGAAGGTATCCTCACCCAAGGAGAGCAGGTTCTTATACTTCTCTAACATCACATCCCTGTACAAGTCCCACTGATCTTAGTCCAGGCATTCTCACTCCTCTTGAGAGAAATCTATGGCCATATCCTGGAATGTCAGCAGTCCCTGAAATTAAAAGTACACATACCGTGTTGCCACGGGAAGAGTTCATAATGTGACCCAAGAAGAAAACAGCAAGTTAAGAGAACTGGTTTTAATTTAGAAGAGTGTCTTCAATTATCCACTTATATATATATATATATATATATATATATATATATATATATATATATATAAAATAAAGTAAGTTTCTCTATCTTATTTCTAACTACAAGAAAAGAGTGTGGCATGTGATCCACAAAACCAGTATAGAGACTATACTTATCTGGAAAAAAATGATAAAACGATGGTTTCAACACAGGCATATGCATTTTTGAGTGTTTTATTTATATCAAACTGCATAAAATGTGTGTATATCTCAGACAGAAAAGACATGTCGAGGTAGAAATGAGCCTTTCAACTATTCATGGGTACAAAAGTACACTGGGGAGATTGTAAAAGTGCAGAGGGTGATTCAGTAGGTCCGGTGGGCCTGAGTTCTATTTTTTTAACAAGCTCATTTTAAACTAGTGATGCCACAGTCTCTGATTCATTCACCACAATTGGGAATAGCGGAGACATAATAAGGACAGGTGAAAATTCATAGATAACTCTGAACTTAAAGTGCTTTGTGGATTTTACACGTTTAATAGAATAGGAAGCACAGCAGCAACAATCATTTGTGAATATTTACTGTAGAGCGCGTTTCTTTCTAACGTTTTTGTGTAGGATTCCAGGAAAACTGCCTGGGCTGCGGTGAGAGTGGGCGGGGCCCTCAGGTCGGGCCGCCCCTCCAGGACCCCCGACGGGGCCTTCCGCTCCTGGCGGCTCCCTCCCCCGCGCGTCCCCCTCACTCCCAGAAGGCCTCGGGGCAGAGCGGTCCCACCCCCTGCGCCCAGAACGGAGCCCGCGTTTCCACAGTGCTGGAACTCCCGGCTCGGGGTCTCTTCCCTCCGCCGTCACGGAGGTGCCCCGGGGCCCGAGGGGAGGGCGGCCTCACTGAGGCTGCCGGCTGTTGAGGGGCCCTGGCGGCCAAAGCCGCGACAGTCGTGGGGACGGCGGGCCGGGTAAGTGGGCGCAGCCCCTCCGCCTGGTCCGGTGTCCGGGCGGCAGCGCAAGACCAGGTTCTGAGGGGCAGGGTTTCGCTGCCACCCGCCGCTGCTGTGCAGAAAGGGCTGCCCCCAGCGTCTGGTCCTGGGAAATTTCGGTCCCTCCTCTCGTCCCTGCCCTCGGCCTGGCTCGTGGGGCCTGGGGGGGCGTGGGGAGGGGGGTCTGCCCGAGCGTCCTGAGGGGAAACGGGGCAAGCGAGGCGCAGGGTCCGGCTGCAGCGTCAGCGCCCCTCCTCCCGGCTATGGGGAGAGCGGCTAAAAACTCCTCCCGAGGCTCGCAGGCCCCTTATTCAGCTGAGTCACTCTGCACTCCTTCCTCCATGAGCTAAAGTACAGCGGGGAGGGGACTGGCGCAGGTAATGGGGACCATCAACAGCTGATTGTTAACTAAGGAAAACCAGCTCTCGCAACGTGAGGAACGGAGCGCTATTCTTTCTATGGGAAGGTGCCAGCGTCTGGGCCCACTGAAATCCTTCTTTTGTTATGCACCTCAGCGCTCTGGGGCCTGCAGATTCTGTATTTGTACATCCTGTGTTCCTCAGGGCCCGCCCCTCACACTGGAGGGCTGCAAGGGCTGATGACTGTGACATCCTTTGTTTACTGAGATGGCAAGAAATATTCCATTTCTCACAGGCTTGAGGGGCAGACAGTGAAAAGTGTAGGAGAATCTCACTCGGCATGTACTGTGGTTTACATATAGATAATATTTATACTTAACTGTGGTAAATAGAGGTTTTTCGGTCCAATCAACTTGTACTACTGCCCTGTATGTATTAATTTCATCAATATTATATGATAAATGCCTATAGAATTGACTTAATCCATTAAATAGGATAATGATTTTTAAAGGAAACATAATAGAAATATAACAAGGAATCCTTTACCACTAAAGCCTGGGTCTGGATCAACCTAAATAAATGTTGCATTGTTAAAAAATTGAAAGATGTGTTAAAGAGAAATATCAACATAATGACAAATGATAAGGACAGCAGAATGTTGAAATGTTCTATCTTTATCACGAAAGTGGCAGAAAATCATGTATTAGTAGGCACTGGAGACAGAAGATGCCTGATTTTATATCTTTGTCATATTTGTACAGTTGTTTCAACAAGTAACTTAAAGACCAAATGGAAAACCAAGCAGGTTTGTGCCTGAGACCATGTTGATGTGAAACCAGGGATGGCCACCTTGTGCCAGGTGAGTTAAGTTTTTCTGGCCAGGTAGGCCGCAGAGCTCCTGAGAAGCCAGGGCTGGAATTCTTCTGCTGGGTGCCCCTTAGCTTCTGTGACTTGACTGATTGTGAGTCATGTTTCGGGAAAGACTGATCACAGGAAAAGGGTGGGAATAGTGTGATTTGGGGAGCAGCTAACAACATGCATCACGGCTCACAGCCTGAATGAATGTTAAAGAAACAGGAAAACAAATGCTTCTTATGGAATCAGAGAATGTGAGGGCTGGACAATCCCACAAAATGAGGAACACCTGTCCAATTTTCCAGATTAGAAAACAGAGGCCCAGCAAGGTGAAATCCCTCACCCAAGTTGCACCTGTCTCTCCTCCCCACTACATGGTTCATGAAAGCAGGACTCTTCCTGTCGTGATCACTGCTGAACCCCCAAAAGGGCCAGGTATCTAGCAGCTGCTCCAAAAATTTTGGTTGACTGTAGGAACAATGCTATTTCTTTCTTTCTCACTCTTATTCAGGATTGTGCCAAGAACTCCCCAGTTGCAATGTAATTTGATAAATGTAAATATTAACTGAGTTTTGTTATGATGAGGACTTAGGCTTTGAAGGTAACAGACTTGGTTCAGAACCTGGTTCTGCCACTCAATAGCTGTTTGGCTTTGGGAAAATTACTAAACCTCTCTGAGCTTATTTCCTCCTTTGTATAGTGGGGATAAATGTATCTGAGCCAGCAGAGCACCTGCATGAGAAATGTGCACTAAATATGGGTCTTTCTCACTCTCCCATGCCATCTCTCTGTTCTTTCCAGAGAAGTTGTACAGAAGGATATAGTAGGGTTTTTTTTCCAAAAAATAATTAATTAATTTTTGGCTGCGTTGGGTCTTCATTGCTACGCACGGGCTTTCTCTAGTTGCGCCGAGTGGGGGCTAGTCTTTTTTGCTGTGCGCGGGCTTCCCATTGCGGTGGCTTCTCTTGCTGCACTTGTTGTGGAGCACCGGCTCTAGGTGCGCGGGCTTCCATAGTTGTGGCCTGCAGGCTCAGTAGTTGTGGCGCAAGGGCATAGCTGCTCCGCGGCATGTGGGATCTTCCCTGACCAGGACTCGAACCCATGTCCCCTGCATTGGCAGGCAGATTCTTAACCACTGCGCCACCAGGGAAGTCCGATATAGGACCTTTTAAAGAGGGGGTTTAATTTATTTCAGATAGTGTGCATTTTTCTTGTAGAAAAGATTATTCCACTCTAGAAACATTAACTCGCAATAGCACTACAAATGCAGTATTCTATGGGTTAGATATTATCAGTCACCTTTTTTAAGTAACTGGGCAAATGCCCAAGCACTAGCAACAGGGGAGTAAGAAGACTCAAATCTGGGGTGCCCCCACCCCAATTTCAAGAGCAGTGTGTGTTTTTCAACTCCATATTTCATCTGGTCTTTGTTTCTCATCCATCCTCTGTGTCTGCCTTTCTCAAAAGGCTCAGATCCTCCACTTTCACACCCTCCCGGCTGGCTGTGCCCCAGCTCCCGTCCTGGAACCTCTGCACGCATAGGTGTGCCTGTTCTCCCTGTGCATCACCAGCTTTGCCAGGGAACTGCTGCATCGTGCACTGCTTGCTGTACCCCAGAGTACCTAGATCCTTCTGGTACATGAAGTACACTCTCATCACCATGAGTGCATGCCCATCCCCTTACCTTATATCCTGCCTCTAAGCCAGGCTTGGGGGTGACTACAGTGTGCATTCAGCTATGTGAGGGGCTGGGATCAAAGTGAAGTTCCCAACTTTTGAAGTTGCAGGCTTGAGGGGCACACAGTGATTTAAAGTCGGGTCACCTGACTTAAAGGGGGGGCTGATTGATTTAAAGCCAGGGCAGCTGACTTAAACCCTGCGTCCCTCAGCTGCAGGACGAGACCAACTTTGGCGGTGCACGGGTTCGCTCCAAGCCAGCACTGCTGTTCAGGAAGAGCTTCCAGTAGCGCCCTAGTGCAGGGGGACTTGGTCCGTTGTCCTGCCGCTGCCCTCAGTGGGGGGCCACCTGCTCTTCTGGAGGAGAATCAGGGAGGGGGAATTGCAGAGACCCGGCTGGAGTTGCGGCACCCCTTGTCTGATGGCAGGGAAGTGGGGGCGGGGCTGTGTGGTGTCCTGGGACTGGACTCACCAGGGCGACTCAGCCTCTCAGCCTCCTCACCTCCCCCCACACACCCCACAAGAGTCTCCAATAATATGTAACTGTGCCTTAGGTTCTCGGTCTTCAAACTCATACCCAGGCTCCCAGGTCCCTTGATTCATCCAATTCCTCTGTGCTCTTTCTTCTATTAGATACAGTCCCAGAGGGAGGGGCTGGGGGATGGGACTGGAGGGACCCCGGCAGCACTGGCCTCAGCTGACTAAAGAGATCCGGGGCCTGCGCTCTCACATATGTGCGAGGACCCTTAAGGCGGAATCGAGGGGGCCAGTTAGAGGCAGTCCTTGCTGCCTCAAGTGAGTATGGATCACCGTCGGGTGGGGAGCACAGTGAGCCTTGAGAAGTACTGTCAGGAGGACGTGTTCCTCCCCGCGCTTCAAGGACGTGAGTGGGCTTCAGGGCTCCAGTTCCCCTCCAGGCCTCCAGGTCCGACTGCACCCCAGCGGGCTTGCAGACCTGGCTTCCTGTCCCAGACCTTGTCAGGCTCCAGGGAGGATCCAGACTGCAGAGATGGTGCCTGAGCGCTCCAGCTTAAGAAGTGCTGTCCCTGGGGACCCAACAGTGGAGGGAGGAAGGGTGAAGGGAGTAGGGGGGTGGGGTAGGGAGGGGTGGCTGCCCTGGGAGACGTTGAGAGAGAAATATCGCCCCCCACACCCCCTGCCCCCTGCACCTGACCCATCGATGCCGTAGGATCTCAGGGCCGTTTAGTCAGAGATGCCTCTGTTTCTTTACTCCTGTGTTCAGAACTATGCAAAACCAACTCTTCATCTTCTTGCTGCCTTGCCAGGACTTTTAAAGCACTGTTCTTTTGAAGCACTCATTCCCTAAACTGCAGTTTGGAGCTGTCCCAGCTATTTAAAAGTGTTTTCCTTAAACTGAGACTAAATCCTTTTCTTTTGGAAAGATGACCGTCACTTCAGAGGAGATCGTCTTTTCTGCCCATTCCTTCCTTCTCCTTCCCTCCTAAGAACCCCTGTGCACAAAGAGCTTGGTGATTTATTTTTTTGCTTGATGTCAAAAAGAAACCTTCCCCACGCACCCCAGAAAGCTTTCCTGGAACATAGGTGTTTCCAAACCATGACAGTGTTTTGCAGTTAGTATACCCTGGGTAGACTGCCTAGCAATCCCTCCAAGAGCCAGAGGTGAGCGACACCATTACTTATTTGTTTGGATGCCCTTCAAGTTTAGGAAGGTCCCATTCTTATGTCCCAGCAGATAAGACAAGAGCCCTGGATGGCTGTGGCTGTGATTAGATAACTTCTGATGGTTTTATATCCCTTACTGAGCTTCTGCTTCTAGGTTAAATTCATCTTATTACCTGTCCTTTTTTGGGGGTGGGGTGTAAGCGGGCCTCTCACTGTTATGGTCTCTCCCGTTGCGGAGCACAGGCTCCGGACACGCAGGCTCAGCGGCCATGGCTCACGGGCCCAGCCGCTCCGCGGCACATGGGATCTTCCTGGACGAGGGCATGAACCCGTGTCACCCGCATTGCAGATGGGCTCTCAACCACTGCGCCACCAGGGAAGCCCTACCTGTCCATTTTTAAAGAAAGACTGACAGAGTCTCTGTAGTAGGTCAGGAGTCTGAGCTCAGGGTTGGTCAACGGTGCTCCCAGGGAGGAAGGTGGATAAAAGTAGGTGGGTAAAACAGGAGGGTTGGCAAGTACAGCCAGGACAACCGTGTTCACCGTGCGTACTAATAAAGGCCAGAATCTCCTCATTTATCGCTGCTGGGAAGTTCTGATGGTTTCACAGGATCAAACTCAAATCATATTCAAACTAGGGGGCTTCTCAGAGGGCACTGAAGCACCGGCAGAGCCCACCTGCACTCCCACTTTGGCACTCCAGGATCAGAGGTGGGCTTGGAGATGGGGTTGCTGTAACCCCAAGGAGGTGAGCAGAGAGGAGGAGTTGATTACCGGTCTCCTCTGACTCTCTGGCCCAACTTGCCTGGCTTCACAGGGGGGACAGAGTTTTGCTTTCAGCAACTGATGGGGCACTTCCAGGCTGGTGGGGTTGCCCAGTGGCCCGACAGCCTGACAGGCTGACTGCGGTGTGACCGCCCTTTGTTTCTCCAGAATCCGTACATCAGGAGGTGCATGGTTGCGGCAGCCCATTCACCGCCCCCCCCAGGGGGATGACACCTCCCCTGGCTGTACCCTATGATCACCAGGTACTTGAAATGAATGCAAGTTTTTTGACTTCAAGGAAGAGCTCACATAACCCCTTCTGCCTCATAATGTGTGAGATTTGCTATAATGGAAGGACATTATAAAGAAGAGGTAGAAAACTCACCTGTTGGTCTCCATGTAGTTTATTTTGCGTGAATCCCTCCTACATGAGTAGATAGCAGAGGTTTATTTTTATTCCCATGTGTGTAGTTGTGGCACAGGACGTAGGTATGGTGATTTGAAGCCCTCAAAGAAATATTCTCAGAATTCTCAAGACTTCTCTTGATTGGAACCAAAAGAGACCTGGAAAAGGAGGAAAAGAAAAGGAGGAGGGAGAATGAATGACTGTTTCTATGTAAATTCACCTTCCTGGTTGATTGTTCTGTCTTCTCATTTCTTTTAACTTCTATGTTTGTCTAATAGAATAATGTAGAAAGGCTGATTTTTATGCTTTAAAAGAGTTTACATCACAAAGAAACTAGAAGTGGCTAACAGAACTTACTCAAATCAGTGTTACATAGAGACTTTGATATTAAATTTGTATACTAAAATTTTCTCTTTCTTTTTTGAGTGAATATTTGTAACATATTTTTGTACATAATAATTGATCCTAGATATACAAAATTGTGAGAATGGGTACCATTTTTCACCACTTAAATGAATAGATCGTACACTTTAAGTGTCAATGTTGTGTCTTACATGTTGTTTTTTAATTCCTTGATTTCCAAAACCTGTGTTTATTTAATTGATTTCTATCTAATAATCAGTCTCCCCTTTATTGTTTCTTACTTTATATTTTATTGATCTATAGTTAATTTACATTATTATATTAGTTTCAGAGGTACAACATAGTGATTCTTAAATGTTTAGGTTGTTCTCCATTTATACTTATTTTAAAAGAGTGGCTCTATTCCCCATGCTATACAGTACGTCACTGTAGATGATTGATTTTATACAAAGTGGATTCTTCCTCAGAATCTCCTACCACTATTTTGCTCCTCCACCCTGTCTCTCCCTGCTGGTAACCACTAGTCTGTTCTTTAATCTGTGAGTCTGTTTTGTTGTTGTTGTTGTTGTATTCAGTTGTTTAGATGCCACGTGTAAGTGATAACCTACCAGGCTTGTTTTCTCTGCGGCTTATTTTACTAAGCACAATACCCTCCAAGTCCATCCATGTTCTTGCAAATGTCAAAATCTCATTTTTTGCTGAAGTCACCATAAAAAATCATTTTTATCCCCTAACCTATTGATGAACACTTAGTTTGACTCTACATCTTGGCTATGGCAAATAACACTGTTATGAACATTGGTGTGCAGTTATGTTTTTGAAATAGTGTTTTTGTTTTCTTCTGATATACCCAAGAGTGAAATTGCTGGATATTATGGTAGTTCTATTTTTAGTTTTTTTGTGGAACTTCCATTCTGCTTTCCACAGTAGCTGCACTACTTCACATTCACATCAAGAGTTTACAAGAGTTTCCCTTTCTCCACATCCTCACTAACCTTTGTTATTTGTGACCTTTTTGATGACAGCCATTCTGACAAGACTGAGGTGATATATCTCATTGTTTTGATTTGCATTTTATTGCCGATTAGCTATGTTTAGCATCTTTGTGAGCTCTGGCTGTCTATGTGTATTTTTTCCTTGGAAAAATATCTATTTAGGTCTTCTCATTTTTTTAAAAAGGATTTTGGGTGTTGTTCTGATATTGAGATGTATGTGCTGTTTCTGTAGTTTAGATATGAACCCTTGCTTGGTCATCTTTTTGGTGTTAACTTCTTATCATGTGCAAATATTGTCTCTCCTTCAGCAGGTTGTCTTTGGTTTCCTTTGCTGTGCAAAATCTTTTAAGTTTAGTGAAGTCCTATTTGTTTATTTTTGCTTTTGTTTCATTTGCCTTAGTAGACTGAACCTAAAACTGTTGCTATCATTTATGTTGAAGAATGTTCTGTGTTTTCCTCTAGGGATTTTATGGTCCTACGTTTAGGTCTTTATTCAGTTTTGCGTTTATTTTATATATGGTGTGCTAAAATGCTCTAGTTTTATTCTTTTCCATGTAGCTGACCAGTTTTCCCAGTACCACTTAATGAAGAGACAGTTTTTTCTCCATATTGCCTGCTTTGTCATAAATCAATTAAATATAAGTGTGTGGGCTTATTTCTGGGATCTCTATCCTGTTCCAGTGATCTTTGTGTCTGTTTTTGCTCCAGTACGATTCTCTTTGATTTCTGTCACTTTGAAGTATAATCTGAAGTCAAGGTGCATGATGCCTCCAGCTCTGTTCTTTCTCAAGATTGTTTGTCTATTTGGGGTCTTTGTGTTTCTATACAAATTTTAAAATTACTTTTTCAAGTTCTGTGAAAATGCTTTGGTATTCTGATAGGGATTGCATTAAATCTGTAGATTGTCTTTGGTAGTATGGTTATTTTAACAGTATTAATTCTTCCAGTCCATGCACCTGCTATATTTTCCCATCTTTTTCTGCTGCCTTCAATTTCTTCCACCAATGGCTGATAGATTTCTGAGTACATGTCTTTTTCCTGCTTAGGTGTGTTTGTTCCTAGGTATCTTATTCTTTTTAGTGTGATTGCATATGGTATTGTTTTCTTAATTTTTTTCTTTCTGACAGCTTTGAGTTTTGTTTTTTCTTCTTTTTCTAATTCCTTCAGGTGTAACGTTAGGTTGTTTATTAGATATTTTTCTTGTTTCCGAAGAATAAGCTTGTATCACTATAACTTCCCCCTGTGAACTGCGTTGGCTGTGCCCCATCGATTTTGGATCATTGTGTGTTCATTTTCATTTGTCTTGGGTACTTTTAGAATCCCTCTTTAATTTCTTCAGTGTTCCTTTCTTCCCCTTTTATTCCCTTCATCTGTGATGTGAGGACTATCTTTAATATTATGTTTGGATTTCTTTCAGTTGTGTGTGTGTGTGTGTGTGTGTGTGTGTGTGTGTGTGATTATTTAAGTTGCTGAGCTCTTAGTTTCACGTGGACACTAACAACCCTGCATTGCTACTCTGCTCCCCCACAGTTACTGAATTTGACCTTATATTTTACATCTACTTGTTTTGTGTGTCCCTTAACTTCTTATTGTGAATATAGATGATTTTATTACTGTTTTCTTTCATCCTTCCTATTAGCTGTGTACATGGTTGATTTACTGCCTTTGTTGAATATTTGCCTTATTCAATGAGGTTTTTCCTTTAGTAAGTTTCCTTTCCTAGTTTTTATGTTTCAGTCTTGGCCTTTTCTTTTTCACTGAGAAAAGCCCCTTTAAGATTTCTCATAAAGCTGATTTGGCAATGCTGAGCTCTTTTAGTTTTGCTTCTCTGTAAAACTTTAGATCTCACCATCAAATCTGAAGGAGAGCCTTGCTGGGTAGAGTATTTTTGGTTATAGGCGTTTCCCTTTCATGACTTTAAATATACCATGCCACTCCCTTCTGGCATGCAGAGGTTATCCTGAAAATTCAGCTGATAACTTTATGCAAGTTCCCATGTTTGTAACTTGTTGCTTTTCCTTTGCTCCTTTTAATAGTGTCTTTTTATCTTTATTTTTTGCCATTTTAATTACAATGAGTCTTGGTGTGGTCCTCTTTGGGTTGATCCTGTTTCGGCCTTACTGTGTTTACTGGACTTGGATGTCTGTTTTCTTTCCCAGGTTATGGAAGTGTTCAGCTCTTATGTCTTCAGGTACGTTCTACACTGCTTTCTCTTTCCTTTTTTTCTGGGACCAGTATAATGCAAATATTAGTACACTTGATGTTGTTTCACAAGTCTGTTCAACTTTCCTCATTTCACTTTAATCTATTGTTTTACCGTTCATCTTCAGTGATTGCCGGTACTTTGTCCTTCAGTTTTCTGATTCATTCCTCTGTATCATTTAGTCTACAGTAGTTTCCTTTGAGTGTATTTTTCATTTCAGTTATTGTATTTCTCATCTCTGTTTTGCTGTTCTTTAATGGTCTGACTCATTTTTAAAAAATTCTAACTTCTTGCTCTGGTTGTCCATTCTTCTCCTGAGTTCTTTGATCATCTTTATAGTCATTACCTTGAACTCTCTGTTGAGGAGATTGGCTGTCTCCACTTCACTTAGATGTCCTCCTGAGTTCTTAGCTTGTTTCTTCATTTGGGTCGTGTTTCTGTGTCACCTCATTTTTCTTAACTTGCTGTTTTTATTCTTATGTATGTAGTAGGTTCATTACATTTCCTGACCTTGGAGAAGCGGCCTTTTGTAGGAGAGGTCCTATGTGTCCCAGCAGCCCACTGTCCCCTGGTCACTAGAACTATATGTTCTAGGTGTATCCCCTATGTGGGCTGCTTGGGCTCTTCTGCTGTGGTGGGCTGACTACTGTGGGTGGTCTGGTAGGCTTGGCTGCCCCCAGAGTGCTTGTTTGCCAGACTCTGCCTTGTGTGGAGGCTGTCTGTGCTGCTTGGTGAGGCTCAATCATAAGGCAGCTGGCTGCACAACTGTGGGGGACACCAAATCTAGTGCTGGTTCACTTATGGGTAGAACTGCAGTCCAGGTGATATCAGGGCTAGTGCCCAGTCACTGGTCCTGGGGCTATGCTGGCTACTGGTAGGAAGACACAGGTCCTGAGTTCTGGCTGCAGGACCCAGGAGTCGCAGAGTTGGTGTGGATCACTGTTTCTGACACAGCTATCTGCAGGGTCTGGGGTATCCCTAATCTTGTATTGGCATTGTGATGGGCAGCGTCAAGACCCAGCTGAGTCCATGGGGCTGCTTCTGGCCTGCAAGTCAGTGTTCTGGTCACACACGCTGCTGGGCTGTGGTATTCCTGGAGCTGGTGTGTGCCTGTTGGTGTATGAGGCTGATCCCACTGCTAGAGCAGGTTTTCTGTTGGGTAGGTCCAAGCTCCATCCAGTCCCTGTGCAGTAATCACCTGCCAACGGTGAGGCTGATTCCAAGGCCAGAGCAGGCTCACTTGTCAGAGGGGCCAGGGACTCTGGGGCTGGTGCCAGTCCATTGAGGTGTGGAGGCTGGTCCTGGGGCTTTTGGTGGCTGAGCCCATGTGCAGGGTCAGCTGTGCATTGAGAGGGTCTGAAGGCAGCCTGTTTGCTGGTGGATGGGGCTATGCCCCTGCTCAGTTAGTTGTTTGGCCTGCAGCATCCTAGTACTTGTGTCTACAGTCTGGTGGAAGTGGGTAGGCCAAGTCCTGAGGCTAAAACGATAGAGGGAGGAATCTGAAATTATGCTTGCTGGTACCAGTGGCCACGAGGTAGAAGGAGCTCCCCCAAGTGGCTGCTGCCAGTATCTATGACCCTGAGGCTGTGCTGTAGTTGCCGCTTGCCTCTCTGGGACACTCTCCAAGATCAGGAGGTTGGTGTGACCCAGGATCCTTTCAAATGACTGCTTCTGTTCTGATTCTCGGGTCATGTGGGATTTTGTGAGCATCTTTTTTTTTTTGCCGTACGCGGGCCTCTCACCATTGTGGTCTCTCCCGTTGTGGAGCACGGGCTCCGGACGCGCAGGCTCAGTGGCCATGGCTCACGGGCCCAGCTGCTCCACGGCATGTGGGATCCTCCCGGACCGGGGCACGAACCCGTGTCCCCTGCATCGGCAGGCGGACTCTCAACCACTGCGCCACCCGGGAAGCCCTGTGAGCATCTTCTAAGTGTGGAATCTCTATTTCCCACAACCCTCTGGCTCTCTGGAAAATAAGCACTACTCGTCTTCAAAGCCCAACTTTCTAGGAACTCTTCTTTCTAGCACAGGATCCCTGGGCTTGGGAGCCTGATGTTCTGTTCATACCCCTTGCTACCTGGGAGCACCTCAGAAATTGTAATTATTCTCCCATTTGTGGGCCACCCACCTGGTGGTATGGGTCTTGACTCTATAGAGATTTTGCCCTTCCTTCTTGTCTTGCCGAGGTGCCTTCCTTATATCTTTAGCTCTAAGACATCTTTTATGGTAGGTCCCGGCCTTTTTCATCAACTGCTGTTCTGTAAACAGTTGTGACTTTGGTGTGCCCATGAGAGGCATCAAGCTCTGGGTATTTGAATGCTACCATCTTGGACAATCTCTCCACTTCATTCTTAAATCATATTATTTAATTTTTCTTAGTATCTTACTTGATTAATGACAGTTTGAAATCTACTATCACTCATGTTTACTTCTCCTGTTTTAAAAAATTGAATAGTGCATACATTCATTTTGAAATGAAGGTAGTGACCTGTGAATTTCCATACCTCAAAAATCAAGGATAGGACAAAAGCCTTTTCTACCTGTGTTACCCTCAAACTCTGCACCCCACCCCAGCCTGGGGATTAACCTCTTGCACCCATGCTCACCTTCTGTTTTTGGACTGTTAGCTGTCACTGCATCTGTATGTGTGTTGACAAAGTGAACTCTAGTCTTTGCAGTTTTTGTGTTTTGTTTTTTGGATTAGGGAACAGCCGTACTATGAATGTACATTTACTGGTATGCTGAAGTTCATATATAAACCTGTCAAGCACATTACCAGAATTGGAATTTCTTGTATATACACTTTGGTAAATTTTAGAGAGAATAGTAGAACAGAAGTAAATTGTATTTCAAATCCCACAGTATTCTCACACCATGAAAACCGTTCCATTTTTAATATATTTGTGTGTAGCTTATCTTTATGCCCATACTATATTTCCCAGAGATGAGTAAGTGCTATGTTTCTTGCTAGCACATTTACCGTATCGTTCAGTGTCAGGCGTTTAGTGGTTTAACATGATCATATTTCCATGAACTTGCAAATACAGGATCTTGTCTCACACTGTCTTTTACTCCCTGCTGTTTTATATTGCCCTCCTAATTCTCAGTCCTGGTCTTTCTTTATGTTCTTTATCAACCTGGATAGGTTATCCTATTTTCTCCCTTATTCAAGACCAATAGAATAGAACAGAACACCCAGAAATAAACCCTGATATATGGCCAAATGATTTTTGACAAGTTGCCAAGACTTTTCAAAGCAGAAAGGATAGTATTTTCAACAAATGGTGTTGAGAGGTCTTGTTGTCAACATGCAAGAGAAGGAGATGGACCCTTACCTAACATCATATGCAATAATTAATGAAAACGTATCTAGAAACTAAACATAAGACCTAATAAAATAAAAAGTCTTAGAAGAAGACACAGGACAAGAGCTTCATGACATTGGATTTGGCAGTGTTTTCCTCGATATGAAACGAAGGAACAAAAAAAATAAACAATTTGCAGTACATAATTTTAAAAAATGTGTATCAAAGAAATGTAAACAGAATAAAATGGCAACCCAGTAAATGGGAGAAAATATTTGAAAGCCATCTATCTGACAAGAGATTTCTATTCAGAATATACAGAGAACTACAACTCAACAAAAAGCAAACACCCTCGTTCAAAAATGGATAAAAGACTTGAAGAGATGGCTCTTCAAAAAGATGTAAAAATGACTAAGCACTTGAATAGATGCTCCGTGTCACTAAATGCATGTTTATATATTTGTGTGCATGCATACACACACAAGCACACACACACATACACAAGCAGAAAACAAGTATTGGTGAGGATGTGAGGGAGTTGGAAGCATTGTGCTCTGTCAGTGGGAACGTAGAATGATACAGCTGCTTTGCAAAAGAGTATGGCAATTTTTCAGATATTGAAAAATAGAATTACTACATGATCCAGGAATTGTACTATGAGGTATACCCAAAGGAATTGAAATCAGGGTCCTAAAGAAATATTTGTACTCTAGTGTTTAGAGCAGTAATAATCACAGTAGCTAAAACATGAAAGCAACCTAAGTGTTCATCCACTAGTTCCTGGATAAGCAAAGTGTGGTGTACCCATATAATACAATATTATTCAGTGTTAAGAAGGAAAAGATCTAGGAATATGCTACAACATGGATGAATCTTGAGGAAATTTAGCTACCAAAATGCCATTTTTGTGACTTTTAGTGCGTCATAACAATACAACTACTTATTTCAATTATATGGGGGTACTTGGTACAGTCAAAACCATAGAAATTGGGAGGGCAATGATGCTTTTCAGGTGGTTCTGGGACAAAAAGGAAAGTTATGTTTAAAGGATATAGAGTTACAATTTTAAAATGTACAAAAGAATTAGAAAGATAAGTGGTGATGTTCATGGCCCAATAATATGAATGTATTTAATATCACTGAACGGTGCAGTTTATAATAATTAACATGTTATACTTTATGTTATTTGATTTTACTAACATACAAAATTGGGAAAGAATGTAATATCAGGAAAGGGAGTGGCCCTCGGATGGAGCAGAGAGTAATCAGAAGGGTGAGACGCTGCATATTTTGGAGAAGAGCTGAGAGTCTTCATTG
The DNA here is from genome assembly GCF_025265405.1 of Mesoplodon densirostris. Lineage (NCBI taxonomy): Eukaryota > Metazoa > Chordata > Mammalia > Artiodactyla > Ziphiidae > Mesoplodon > Mesoplodon densirostris. The sequence goes on along the minus strand of NC_082681.1, from coordinate 127,406,454 downwards.
GACAGAAGAGACTTTATAAAAAAATAAAAAATTCCTCTGAGGGTGTATTAAATAGATATCTGTGGGTGTACTGCTATCTCCCATGGGTTATCTTAAAGAGTCTTTAATAAAGTCCATAAGGCTTGCTGAGGCTTTTTGAAAAACTGGATTCCCTAGGAGATAATTAGTGGGTGGTACTTAAGTCTATGTCTAGGTTGACAGATTTTGCAGGGAAGACGAACCTGAGAACAGTGAAGGTCCTGGGAGTGTAAGTCCATGGAAATTAGAAAAAAATAATAAAGAGAATTAGGAAAACTTTGGACTTTGAAGGTCATGTATTACTGAGTCAGACCTGAGGTTTCTAAGGAGTTATATACAAAGTTGCTCTTTGGATTACTTGTTGATAAAGGTAAGTGGAAAAACTAGAGTCGTTTCCAAGTGTAGGTAAGATATAATGAGAGGATGGAGGTGGAAAGTAGGGAGGCCCAGAGAAAAGTGGGAAGGTCCTATTGGGCCAAGATGGTGGTAATATCCAGCAGAACAGGTGGTAGGGCAGACTGTGGACTCATCTTTCTTATTTCGGCTCCCCACCTCATCCTTAATAAATCTTTGGGAATATGTCATTGCTCTGTGACGCAGGTACAGAATTCGAGTGAGGAGACTACACCCTCAGTGTCCAGCTGTCTGAGTCCTCAGTGTGCTTCAAATGATGGAGAACTATTGCTTCTTTATGAGAAGAGTTAGTACCTCGTAGCCAAGCTTAAACTGGAGCTTATGCAATATTGATTCCATTTTATATCTACTGTTGGCATGGAGGTTCCTCCTCCTCTTTTCTTGACCATTATGAAATGAATCTATATTTCTCAATATTTGGGTATATCAGATAAATACATTAAGTAAAGGAATCTTATATATTGCTCCCTGCATAGTTTGCTCTTTCTTGTTTCTCTTTTGCCTTTAGGAAATTAGCACAGGGAGAGACCTTGATACCTGTATAGAGTAGAGGGCTCCAGGAAATATCCTAGAATACTGCAATGTCCCTGAGGGAGATCATTAAGAGAGGCAGGATCTGGTACGAGATCAGTGTACTATGACATGTTTGTCAGTCGTCTGATGGGAGATTCTCAGAGCCAATCCCATATGGTAGGGCTGAGTGCAGAGTGATGAAGAACCTGTGAAAGCCTCTGATGGCATGTTAAAGATGAAGCTCTGATTTTGGGGAGAATTTTCTTACCTGATTGAATGTCACCCTTCTGTGGGGATGAGATTCTGTGCTTTTCCTCTCTTGATGACCACTGACTGAAAGTCATTAGAGGATCATGTCTAGACAGCATTCTTTATTTAATTTCTTAAAGAAGAAAACATAGAAAACATTTTTATCCACTTTCAAATTGAGGATCAAGGGGAATGACATCAGTGAAAATGTCAGTAGGGAGCTCTGGCTTGTGTCCATCCCCAGAAACACTGACATACGTGGTAAAACCTGTCAGAATGATCTTATCAACACATGTAAGTTTTCTTTTCTTTTTCACCCTGTAGATTTATCTTTCACTGAAACTTAACTTACTACAGGATGTGGAGAATAAACAGGGAAGTAGAAACTGTATTTCCTGATGAGAGAATCACTAAGTCACATTAGCTGTTCTGAGCTATGTCTTACTCACCGTGACTGTAATTAAAACAAACAAACAAACAAAACACTTTTTTTGGTAAGTCAGTTCTGACATTTCCTCGTTAAAGGCAAGGTAACAGATACAGACGTAGATGTACCAGAATTGAGCAAAATTTTGATTGTACCTGTGTTGAATATACGAGCATGACCTGCTACAAATCTTCATTATACTTATTGCCACAACTGACAAATTCCCTTTTTCCACTCCTGATATGTTGCATGTAAGGAATGCATAGGTCACTAACCCCAGCTGGTCACAGGTAAACTCTGCCACATGGATTACTGCATGTTTTCCTGCTGGAAGACCACACATTCTCGAGTATCATGCCTCCAGAGTATCTGGGCTCTTCTTTTCTCTGGATAAAGGTTAGATAATCACCTAATTTTATGAGAAATATATAAATTGTATTTGCATATTCTTCAGGTTTTTATTTATCCATTCTCTTTCAAGTCCTAAGTGCAAATATTAAAGTGATTTTCAAGAGGGTGGTAAATAAGACAGCTACATTTATGCTCCAAAATTAGCAGTAAAGCATAATACAATTGAAAATGCATTAATGTGTGATTAATATGTAGATACTTATGTAAATGCAATTTTAGTAATGCTTTGTGGAGAGCTTCAGAATCTAGGTATTAAAAAAAAGAAGAAGGAGTTCTTGAAACTCTCAGGGAATTATAGAGAAGTCTTTGTGTCTATAAATATCAATCTGAAATAATGCATATTCTCAGAAATGAACTAGGCATAAAATTGTAGGAAAGCACTTCATGAAATGAAAGAGCATTTGATGGCCATACAAGGAATAGAATATTCTCCGAGAATAATGAACAGTGTGGATGGAGTTCAGCAGAAGGGTAATACAGATTCAGAGAGTAATACTTTGGATTGCCTAATTATGATTTCCTCATATTTCATCTTTGGAGAGATGGTAGTCATTTGAAATATGATGTTATAAGATGATGTTAACATACTTAAATACTTTCGTTTAGAAATGACCACTTAGCACCAGAATAAATGAAAGAGAACACAAAATTATGTTTCTGTTGATTTTTGAAGATCTCAGGTGAGTGCTGATAATTTAAAAATACATGATGTCTTTCACTGCAAAGTAAAGGAGCTGTTACAGTGGAGGATTCCTGGACTGAATGTCAGTATTATGACATAGTGTGAGTGTGTTTCGTGTTTGGTCATTGCAATCATGGTTGCTTTTGTTGTGGTCATCCATTTACAATGCTTCGTGTCAGTTGATTTATCTCTTGTAAAAATAAAATACAGTCTGGTGTGTGAAAAAAAAACATACATGATGTCTTGATAAAGTTGTATGGAATTTGAGATCTGGAAAAAAGCATTTCTTTTCTGTAATACTAGGATGCTAATTGGACATTTTTTGCAAGAAAGAGATTTCAGGATGCAAATCTGGTGTCTCTAAGGTAGGAAGTCAGTTCATGGCGGAACATGCTATTAAACTTGTGTGAGTGCAGAAATATTTCTTTGGAAGGAAGAGGTCACAAATCCCTTTTTAACAGTTAGTGGTTTATAGTATACCGAATGAGCAAAATGGCTATTTCTGAACTTTAGAAAAAAATAATATAGTTTTTCTGCATTTATATTATGAAGCTGCTGTAGAATATCAAAAATTCTTTATTTTGAAAGACAATGTAATCAATTTGACATAATTCATATATATTGAACCTGTGGTACACACACACAATTAAACTTACATTCAAAAAATCTTTTGCTCTTTAGAAATATTTTCTAGTGTAGTTGATTTACAGTGTTGTGGGTTTTTTAAATACATGTTTATTGGAGTATAATTGCTTTATAACACTGTATTTCTGCTTCACAACAAAGTGAATCACCTATATGTATACATATATCCCCATATCCCCCCGCCTCCTGAGGCTCCCTCCCACACTCCCTATCCCACCCCTGTGGGGGGCATAAAGCACCGAGCTGATCTCCCTGTGCTATGTGGCAGCTTACCACTAGCTCTTTTTCATTTGGTAGTGTATACATGTCAGTGCTACTCTCTCACTACGTCCCTGTCTCCCCTTCCACCCTGTGTCCTGAAGTCCGTTCTCTACATCTGTGTCTTTATTCCTGCCCTGTCACTAGGTTTGTCAGTACCATTTTTCTAGATTCCATATAAATGTGTTCACATACGGTATTTGTTTTTCTCTTTCTGACTTACTTCACTCTGTATGACAGACTCTAGGTCCAACCATCTCACTACACATAACTCAATTTTGTTCCTTTTTATGGCTGAGTAATACTCCAATATATATATGGGCCACATCTTCTTTATATATTCATCTGTCGATGGACATTTAGGTTGCTTCTATGTCCTGGCTATTGTAAATAGTGCTACAGTGAACATTGTGGTCCATGTATCTTTTTGAATTATGGTTTTCTCCAGGTATATGCCCAGTAGTGGGATTGCTGGGTCATATGGTAGTTCTATTTTTAGCTTTTAAGGAACCTCCATACTGTTCTCCATAGTGGCTGTATCAGTTTACATTCCCGCCAACAGTGCAGGAGGTTCCCTTTTCTCCACACCCTCTTCAGCCTTTATACACTGTTGTATTAATTTCTTTTGTGCAGCAAAGTGATTCAGTTATATATATATATATATATATATATATATATATATATATATATATATATTTCTTTTCCATTATGTTTTATCACAGGATATTGAATATAGTTTCCTCTGCTATAGAGTAGGTCTCTGTGGCTTGTCCATCCTATGTAGAATAGTTTGCTTCTGCTATTCCAAAACTCCCAATCTTTCCATCACTCTCTCCTTAGCAACCACCACTCTGTTTTCTATATCTGTGTGTTTGTTTCTGTTTCACTGACATGTTCATTTGTGTCCTATTTCGATTCCACATATAAGTAATATTATGTGGTATTTGTCTTTCTCTTTCTGACTTACTTCACTTAGTATCATTATCTCTAGGTCCATCCGTGTTGCTGCAAATGGCATTATTTCATTCTTTTTTTTATGTCTGAGTAATATCTATTGTATACGTATATCACACCTTCATTATACATTCATTTTTCAATGAACATTTAGGTTGTTTCCATGTCTTGGCTCTTATAAATACTGCTGCAATGAACATAGGGTTTTATGTATCTTTTTGAATTATAGTTTTGTCTAGATATATGTCCACAAGTGGGATTGCTAGATCATATGGCAACTCTCTTTATAGTTTTTTTGAGGAACCTCCATACTGTTTTCCATAGTGGCTGCACCAACTTACATGGCCACCAACAGTGTAGAAGGGTCCCCTTTTCTCCATACCCCATCCGGCATTTGTTAATTGTAGATTTTTTAATGATGGCCATTCTGATCAGTGTGAAGTGATACCTCTTTGTAATTTGGATTTGCATTTCTCTAATAATTAGTGATGATGAGCATCTTTTCATGTACCTATTGGCTGTCTGTATGTCTTCTTTGGAGAAATGTTTCCTTAGGTTTTCTACCCATTTTTCCATTGAGTTATTTGTTATTTTGTTATTGAGTTGTATGAGCTGTTTGTATAGTTTGGAAATGAAGCCCTTGTCAGTCTCATCATTTGCTAATATTTTCTCCCAGTCCATAGGTTGTATTTTCATTTTGATTATGGTTTCCTTTGCTGTGCAACAGCTTTTAAGTTTGATTAGTTCCTGTTTCTTTTGTGCTTTTACAGTAAGTCCCCTACATATGATCAAGCTCTGTTCCAAGAGTGCGTTTGTAAGTCCCATTTGTTTGTAAGTCCAACAAAGTTAGCCTAGTACCCAACTTACACAGGCGGCTCTATGGTATTGTACCGTAATAGGTTTATAATACTCTTCACACAAACAATACATAAAAAACAAACACAAAAATAAAGAAAACATTTTTAATCTTACAGTACAGTAACTTGAAAAGTACAGTAATACAGTACAACAGCTGGGATACTCGGGCTGGCATCGAGGGAACAGGCGAGAAGAGTTACTGATTAGAGGAGGGAGAGGAGGTGGGAGAAGGTAGAGGTGAAGGATTATCAGCAGTAGGAGACAGAGGGCAAGCTGCCATTTCACTCATACCTGACGTTGATGGCACAAGTTCCGGTTCCTTGCTGGATTTAATTCTGTCTACACTCTTGAAAAAATGATCCATTGGTGTCTGGGTCGTAGCTCTTTTTTTCTCATCATAGAAGACAAGGTAGCACTGGATTTCATTCTGAATGGCTGCTGCCACCTTTGGGTACCATTCTAGGTTCGGGTCCTGTGCCTCAAAAACTAACAGTGCTTCCTCAAATAAAGAAGATTCCCTTGCCATTTTCTGTGTCGTGAATCTCTTCAGTTCTTCAGTTACTTCTTCTTCCTTCTGTCCCTCTTCATCCTTTCTCTGGGCCTCCAATTCCATCAGTAAGCTCCTCATGTTGCACAGCAAGGAGTTCAATGAAATCGTCCTCTTGCCGATCTAGCTCCAGCTTCTCACTGAGGGTCACTACGTTGCTGAAGACCTCTTTGGACTTCTGATCTACCTTCTCCAATCCACAAAAATCATGAACAAACTGTGGGCAAAGTTTCTTCCAAACCCCATTCATGGTGACCACCATACCCTCACACCATGCAAAGTCAATGTTTTTATGGTCTTGTGGATGTTATAGTCCTTCCAAAGTTGTCCCTAGGTTGTTCCTGATTTGTCACTTACCTTTACTGCCTGACAAAAAGTGTGACATAAATAATATTTCTTGAAAGTCGCTCTAACTCCCTGGTCCATAGGTTGGATGAGCAACGTAGTATTCGGTGACAGATGCACTACTTTGACATTTGGATGAAAGTCATCCATGGATGGGGGGTGGCCCAGAGCATTGTCGAGCAGCAAAAGAATGTTTTGCTGGAACGTCCTTCTCCAAGCAATATTTCTCTACATCTGGGATAAAGTGGTGGAAAACCAGTCCTGGAACGTATCCTGTGTAATACAGGATTTGGGGTTACGCTTCCACACAACAGGAAGAGAGCCCTTGGCTATGTTTTTAAGGGTTCTTGGGTTCTCTGAATGATAAACTAAGAGAGGCTTCAGCTTCAATTCACCGGAAGCATTGCCACCAGACAACAGATAGCCTATCCTTTGCTGCTTTACAGCCCGGCATCAACTTTTCCTCCTTACTGATGTAACTTCGGTCTGGCATCCTCTTCCAGTACAGTTCTGTCTCATCCACGTTAAAAAGCTGGTTGGGTAAATACACACCATCATCAATAATTTCTCAGAGTGTTTCTGGAAGTTCCCAGACAGCTACCCTATCTGCACTTGCTGCCTCTCCACTTACTTTTACGTTGTGAAGGTTGGCTCTAGCCTTGAACCGATGAAACCAGCCATGGCTGGCATTAAAAGACGTGCCCTCTGATTCTTTGCCGTGTTTCTTCTTCAAGTCTTCATAAAGGCTTTTAGCTTTCTCTTGAATCAGCATTAAGCTGAGCAGGATGCAGCGCTGATGTTGATCCTGCATCTGCACACTGAGAAGTTTCTCCATCTCCTCCATCACTTTTCCATGCTTCTTCAATATTTTGTCAACATCATCAGCACAGCAGGCTTCACATGTTCCATGATCTTGTCCTTGTTCTTTAGATTCGTGCTAATGATTGAATGATTCATGTTATAAGAATGAGCGATGTCTAACATCTTTTTGCCTCGCCCCACTCTCTCAATTACTTTCACTTTTGTTTCCATCATTATCACTTGGCCCTTCTTAACAGTACCAGCTACATCACCGCTGCTTTTACGGTTGCTTCCAGACATCTTGGGCTTGAAATAAAGGTACTGTACTACTGTACTCTATACAGTACTGTAAAGAACACAAAAGCACAAACACTTATAGAGGATGCAAGCACATGACAATGTATGCCAGACACGTGAACTAACTTACATGCGAATTGGACGTGCGAATGGACGTTTGCACCTTTGAAAGTTTGCAACTTAAAGGTTCGTATGTAGGTGACTTACTGTATTTGTACTGCCTAGGGAGAACTACCTAGGAAAACTGTGGTATGATTTATGTCAGAGAACGTTTTGCTTATGTTCTCTTCTAGGAGTTTTAAGGTGTCCTATCTTATATTTAAGCATGTAAGCCATTTGAGTTTATTTCTGTGTATGGTGTGAGTGTATGTTCTGACTTCACTGATTTGAATACGGCTGTCCAACTTTCAAAACACCACTTGCTGAAGAGACTATCTTTTCTCCATTGTATATTCTTGCCTCCTTTGTCGAAGGCTAATTGACCATCGGTGTGTGGGTTTATTTCTGGGCTCTCTATTCCATTCCGTTGATCCATGTATCTCTTTCTGTGCCAATACCATGCGGTTTTGATTACTGTAACTTTGTAGTATTGTCTGAAGCTGAGGAGGGTTATGCCTCCTGCTTTGTGCTTTTTCCTCAGGATTGTGTTGATCGTTCTCACTTTTTATGGTTCCAGATACATTTTAGGATTATTTGTTCTAGTTCTGGGGAAAGTGTCATGGGCAATTTGATAGGGATCACATTACATCTGTAGATTGCTTTGGGTAGTATAGACATTTTAACAGTTTTAATTCTTCCCATCTAAGAGCATGGGATGTCTTTCCATTTCTCTGAATCATCTTCAGTTTCCTTTACTAATGTTCGTAGTTCTCAACATATAAGTCTTTCACCTCCTTGGTGAGGTTTATTCCTAAGTATTTTATTTTCTTGATGCCATTTTAAAAAGGATTGCTTGTTTACATTTCCTTTCTGATATTTCATTGTTAGTGTAAAGAAATGCAACCAGGGACTTCCCTGGTGGTTCCATGGTTGAGAAGCCGCCTGCCAATACAAGGGGCATGGGTTTGAGCCCCGGTGCAGGAAGAACTCACATGCCGTGGAGCAACTAGACCTGTGTGCCACAAGTACTTAGCCTGCACACTAGAGCCCGTGAGCCACAACTACTGAGCCCACGTGCCACAACTCCTTAAGCCCGCATGCCTAGAGCCCATGCTTTGCAACAAGAGAAGCCACTGCAATGAGAAGCCTGTGCACCACAACGAAGACTAGCCCCCACTGGCCACAACTAGAGAAAGCCTGTGCACAGCAATGAAGACCCAATGCAGCCAAAATAAATTAAAAAAAAGAAAAAGAAAAACCAAGAAATGCAACCAGTTTATGTATGTTAATCTTGTATCCTGCTACTTTGCTCTGAATTTGTTTATCAGTTCTAGTAGTTTTTGTGTGGAACTTTTAGAGTTTCCTTTATATATATTATCATGTCATCTGCATATAATGACAACTTTACCTCTTCCCTTCCAATGTGGTTAGATTTTATTTCTTTTTCTTGCCTGATAGTTTTGGCTTGGACTTCCAATACTATGTTGAAGAGAAGGGGTGAGAGTGGGCATCCTTGTCTTGTTCCAGATTTTAGGGGGAAGGCTTTCAGCCTGTGAACATTGAGTATTATATTGGTTGTGGGTTTGTCATAAATAGCTTTTATTATGTTGAGATACGTTTCCTCTATACCCACTTTGGTAAGTGTGTTGTTGTTGGGTTTTTTTTTGCAGTATGCGGGCCTCTCACTGTTGTGACCTCTCCCGTTGTGGAGCACAGGCTCCGGACACGCAGGCTCAGTGGTCATGGCTCGTGGGTCCAGCCGCTCCGCGGCATGTGGGATCTTCCTGGACCAGGGCACGAACCCGTGTCCCTTGCATCGGCAGGTGGACTGTGAACCACTGCGCCACCAGGGAAGACCTGGTAAGTGTTTTTATCATGAATGGATGTTGAAGTTTTTCAAATGCTTTTTCAGCATCTATTGAAATGATCATTTGTTTTGTGTTTTTCCTTTGTGGATGGAGTGTATCATGTTGATTGATTTGCATATGTTGAAACAACTTTGTGACACTGGGGAGAATCAAATTTGGTCATGGTTTATGATCCTCTTATGTGTTGTCAGATTTGGTTTTCTAATATTCAGTTGAGAATTTTTGCATCTATATTTATCAAAGATATTGGCCTGCAATTTTCTTTTTTTGGTAGTGTCTTTCTCTGTGTGTTATTTTAAGTATTTATTGAATTTGTTCCAATATTGCTTCTGTTTTATGTTTTGGTTTGTTGTTTGTTAGGCATGTGGGATCTTCGCTCCACCATGAGGGATTGAACCTTCCCCCCGCCTGCACTGGAAGGCGAAATCTTAACTGCTGGACAACCAGAAAAGTCCCCATCTGTTTGTTTGTTTGTTTGTTTGTTTAGTAAATTTCTCTCTTTCTATCTTTTTGGATGCATTGGGTGTCCGTTGCTGTGCACGGGCTCTCTCTAGTTGTGGCGAGTGGGGGCTTCTCTTCATTGTGGTGTACAGGCTGTTCATTGCCGTGGCTTCTTTTGTTGCAGAGCATGGGCTCTAGGTGCGTGGGCTTCAGCAGTTGTGGCTATCAGGCTCAGTAGTTGTGGCTCCTGGGCCGTAGAGCGCAGGCTCAGTAGTTGTGGCACACAGGCTTAGTTGCTCCGTGGCATGTGGGATCTTCCCAGACCAGGGCTCGAACCTATGTCCCCTGCATTGTCAGATGGATTGTGCCACCACTGTGCCACCAGGGAAGTTGCCCCCCATCTGTTTTTGATATCACGGTGATGGTGGCTTCATAGAATGTCTTTGGAAGTATTCCTTACTCTTCAATCTTTTCGAAGAATTTGAGAAGAATCAGTGTAAGTTTTGCCTTGTATGTTTGGTAGAATTTGCCTGTGAAACCATCTGATACTGGACTTCTGTTGGTAGGGAGTTTTTTTTAAATTACAGATTCTATTTTGCTTTTAGTGATCAGTATGTTCAAGTTATCTATTTCTTCTTGATTCAGTTTTGTTCAGCTGTAAAAAAAACAACATATATTTTTAGGTTATGTTAGCACCTAAATACTTACCATGAATTAGACCACAAAAGAGTGAAGAAAAAATATTAAAATATTTTTTCAAATAGAAAAAGTATTGAAATATTTTTAAGAAATTGGGAGAATAATACTAATTACAATAATGACAAATTGTTCTGAACTTAAAGACTACTTTATCTAAGATGCTTATTATATGCTTATTATAAGCATGATATTATATGCTTATATATGCTTATATATTATATGATATTATATATGCTTATTATATGCTTATTATAAGCATGATATTATATGCTTCTTGTTTTATCGTTTTAACATACATGGAATGTTTTCTCCTTTCTAACATAATTCTTTTATTTTACCTGTATATTGTGAAAAGAATTTAGTTGCACATAATATAAAAAATCACACTTTAATAGGAGATATTAATCCAGTTACATTAACTATAGTACTGAAAATACTTAGGTTTAGAGTTACCATGTTATTGAGTGCTCTTTTTTATTTATTTATTTTTAAAAAAGATTTAATTTGGGGGGGGCATAAATTATTTATTTATTTATATCATCTTATTGGACTATGATTGCTTTACAATGGTGTGTTAGTTTCTGCTTTATAACAAAGTGAACAACCTATACATATACATACATCCCCATATCTCCTCCCTCTTGTGTCTGCCTCCCACCCTCCCTCTCCCACCCCTCTAAGTGGTCACAAAGCACTGAGCTGATCTCCCTGTGCTATGCAGCTGTTTCTTACTAGCTATCTATTTTACATTTGGTAGTATATATAAGTCCATGCCACTCTCTCACTTCATCCCAGCTTACCCTTCTCCCTCCCCATGTCCTCAAGTCCATTCTCTATGTCTGCGTCTTTATTCCTGTCCTGCCCCTAGGTTCTTCCGAACGATTTTTTTTCTTTCTGTTTAGATTCCATATATATGTTAGCATACAGTATTTGTTTTTCTCTTTCTGACTTACTTCACTCTGTATGACAGACTATAGGTCCATCCACCTCACTACAAATAACTCAATTTCATTTCTTTTTATGGCTGAGTAATATTCCATTTTATATTGAATGTGTGCAACATCTTCTTTATCCATTCATCAGTTGATGGACCCTTAGATTGCTTCCATGTCCTGGCTATTGCAAATAGAGCTGCAATGAACATTGTGGAACATGACTCTTTTTGAATTATGGTTTTCTCCAGGTATATGCCCAGTAGTGGGATTGCTGTGTCATATGGTAGTGGTAGTTCTATTTTTAGGTTTTTAAGGAACCTCCATACTGTTCTCAATAGTGACTGTATCAATTTACACTCCCACCCACGGTGCAAGAGGGTTCCCTTTTCTCCACACCTCTGAAGCATTTGTTGTTTTTGTAGATTTTTTTGATGATGGCCATTCTTACCTGTGTGCGGTGATACCTCATTGTAATTTTGATTTGCATTTCTTTAATGATCAGTGACGTTGAGCATTCTTTCATGTGTTTGTTGGCGGTCTGTATATCTTCTTTGGAGAAATGTCTATTTAGGTCTTCTGCCCATTTATGGATTGGGTTGTTTGTTTCTTTGATATTGATCTGCATGGGCTGCTTGTAAAGTTTGGAGATTAATCCTTTGTCAGTTGCTTCATTGGCAAATATTTTCCCCCATTCTGAGGGTTGTCTTTTCATCTTGTTTACGCTTTCCTTTGCTGTGCAAAAGCTTTTAAGTCTCATTAGGTCTCATTTGTTTATTTTTGTTTTTATTTCCATTTCTCTAGGAGGTGGGTCAAAAAGGATCTTGCTGTGATTGATGTCATAGAGTGTTCTGCCTATGTTTTCCTCTAAGATTTTTACAGTGTCTGGCCTTACATTTAGGTCTTTAATCCATTTGGAGCTTATTTTTGTGTATGGTGTTAGGGAATCTTCTAATTTCTTTCTTTTACCTGTAGCTGCCCAGTTTTCCCCGCACCACTTATTGAAGAGGCTGTGATTTCTCCATTGTATATTCTTGCCTCCTTTATCATAAATAAGGTGACCATATGTGTATGGGTTTATCTCTGGGCTTTCCCTCCTGTTCCATTGATCTATATTTCTGTTTTTGTGCCAGTACCATACTGTCTTGACTACTGTAGCTTTGTAGTATTGTCTGAAGTCTGGCAGCCTGATTCCTCCAGCTCTGTTTTTCTTCTCAAGGTTGCTTTGGCTGTTCAGCGTCTTTTGTGTTTCCATACAAATTGTGAAATTTTTTGTTCCAGTTCTCTGAAAAATGCCATTGGTAGTCTGATAGGGATTGCATTGAATCTGTGGATTGCTTTGGGTAGTATAGTCATTTTCACAATGCTGATTCTTTTAATCCAAGAACATGGTATATGTCTCTATCTGTTTGTGTAATCTTTAATTTCTTTCATCAGTGTCTTATAGTTTGTTGAGTAAACGACTTTTGTCTCCTTAGGTAGGTTTATTCTTAGGTATTTTATTCTTTTTGTTGCAGTGGTAAATGGTAGTGTTTCCTCAATTTCTCTTTCAGATTTTTCATCTTTAGTGTATAGGAATGAAAGAGATAACTGTACATTAATTTTGTACCCTGCAACCTTACCATATTCATTGATTAACTCTAGTCGGTTTCTGGTAGCATCTTTAGGATTCTCTATGTATAGTATCATGTCATCTGCAAACAGTGAGAGCTTAACTTCTTCTTTTCCGATTTGGATTCCTCTTATTTCTTTTTCTTCTCTGGTTGCTGTAGCTAAAAATTCCAAAAGTGTGTTGAATGATAGTGGTGAGAGTGGGCAACCTTGTCTTGTTCCTGATCTTGGTGGAAATGGTTTCACTTTTTCACCATTGAGAATGATGTTGGCTGTGGGCTTGTCATATATGGCCTTTATTATGTTGAGGAAAGTTCCCTCTATGCCTACTTTCTGGAGGTGTTTTTTTTTTATCATAAATGGGTGTTTAATATTGTCGAAAGCCTTTTCTATGTCTATTGAGATGACCATATCGTTTTTATCCTTCAGTGTTTTAATATGGTGTATCACATTGATTTGCATGTATTGAAGAATCCTTGCATCCCTGGGATAAACCCCACTTGATCTTGGTGTATGATCCTTTTAATGCACTGTTGGATTCTGTTTGCTAGTATCTTGCTGTGGATTTTTGCATCTATGTTCATCAGTGATATTGGCCTGTAGTTTTCTTTCTTTGTGACATCTTTGTCTGGTTTTGGTATCAGGGAGATGGTGGTCTCATAGAATAAGTTTGGGAGAGTTCCTCCCTCTGCTATATTTTGGAAGAGTTTGAGAAGGATAGGTGTTAAGTCTTCTCTAAATGTTTGATAGAATTTGCCTGTGAAGCCATCTGGTCCTGGGCTTTTGTTTGTTGGAAGAGTTTTAATCACAGTCTCAATTTCAGTGCTTGCGATTGGTTTGTTTATAGTTTCTATTTCTTCCTGGTTCAGTCTTGGAAGTGTGTGCTTTTCTAAGAATTTGTCCATTTCTTCCAGGTTGTCCATTCTTTTTGCATATAGTTGCTTGCAGTAATCACTCATGATCCTTTGCATTTCTGCAGTGTCAGTTGTTACTTCTCCTTTTTCATTTGTAATTCTATTGATTTGAGTCTTCTCCCTTTTTTGCTTGATGACTCTGGCTAATGGTTTATCAATTTTGTTTATCTTCTCAGAGAACCAGCTTTTAGTTTTTTTTGATCTTTACTGTTGCTGCCTTCATTTCTTTTTCATTTATTTCTGATCTGAACTTTATGATTTCTTTCCTCTGCTGACTTTGGGTTTTTTTTTTCTTTCTTTCTCTAATTGCTTTAGGTGTAAGGTTAGCTTGTTTATTTGAGATGTTTCTTGTTTCTTGAGGTAGGATTGTATTGCTATAAACCTCCCTCTTAGAACTGCTTTTGCTGCATCCCATAGGTATTGGGTCTTCATGCTTTCATTGTCATTTGTTTCTAGGTATTTTTTTATTTCCTCTTTGATTTCTTCAGCGATCTCTTGGTTATTAAGTAGTGTATTGTTTAGCATCCATGTGTTTGTATTTTTTACAGTTCTTTTCCCGTAATTGATATCTAGTCTGACAGCATTGTGTTCGGAAAAGATACTTGATATGATTTCAATTTTCCTAAACTTACCATGGCTTTTTTTGTGACCCAAGATATGATCTATCCTGGAGAATGTTCCACGAGCACTTGAGAAAAAGTGTATTCTGTTGTTTTTGGATGGAATGTCCTATAAATATCAATTAAGTCCATCTTGTTTAATGTATCATTTAAAGCTTGTGTTTCCTTATTTATTTTCACTTTGGATGATCTGTTCATTGGTGAAAGAGGGGTGCTAAAGTCCCCTACTATGATTGTGTTACTGTCGATTTCCCCTTTTATGGCTGTTAGCATTTGCCTTATGTATTGTGGTGCTCCTATGTTGGGTGCATAAATATGTACAATTGTTATATCTTCTTCTTGGATTGATCCCTTGATCATTATGTAGTGTCCTTCTTTGTCTCCTGTAATAGTCTTTATTTTAAAGTCTTTTTTGTCTGATATGAGAATTGCTTCTCTAGCTTTCTTTTGATTTCCATTTGCATGGAATATCTTATTCCATCCCCTATCTTTCAGTCTGTATGTGTCTCTAGGTCTAAAGTGGGTCTCTTGTAGACCGCATATTTACTGGTCATGTTTTTGGATCCATTCAGCCAGTCTATATGTCTTTTGGTTGGAGCATTTAATCCATTTACATTTAAGGTAATTATTGATATGTATGTTCTTATTAACCATTTTCTTAATTGTTTTGGGTTTGTCATTGTAGGTCTTTTCCTTCTCTTGTGCTTCCTGCCTAGAGAAGTTCCTTTAGTATTTGTTGTAAAGCTGGTTTGGTGGTGCTGAATTCTCTTAGCTTTTGCTTGTCTGTAAAGGTTTTAATTTCTCTGTCAAATCTGAATGAGATCCTTGCTGGGTCGAGTAATCTTGGTTGTAGTTTTTCCCCTTTCATCACTTTAAATATGTCCTGCCAGTCCCTTCTGGCTTGCAGAGTTTCTGCTGAAAGATCAGCCGTTAACCTTATGGGGATTCCCTTGTATGTTTTTAGTTGTTTTTCCCTTGCTGCTTTTAATATTTGTTCTTTGTATTTAATTTTTGATAGTTTGATTAATATATGTTTTGGCATGTTTCTCCTTGGGTGTATCTTGTATGGGACTCTCTGCACTTCCTGGACTTGATTAATGATTTCCTTTCCCATATTAGGGAAGTTTTCAACTATTATCTCTTCAACTATTTTCTCAGTCTCTTTCTTTTTGTCTTCTACTTCTGGGACCCCTATATTCGAATGTTGGTGTGCTTCATGTTGTCCCAGAGGTATCTCAGATTGTCCTGAATTCTTTTCATTTTTTTCTTTATTCTGCTCTGTGGTAGTTTTTTCTACTGTTTTGTCTTCCAGGTCATTTATCCATTCTTCTGCCTCAGTTATTCTGCTATTGTTTCCTTCTAGAGCATTTTTAATTCCATTTATTGTGTTGTTCATCATTGTTAGTTTGCTGTTTAGTTCTTCTAGGTCCTTGTTAAACGTTTCTTGTACATTCTCCATTCCAGTTCCAAGATTTGGGATCATCTTTATTATCATTACTCTGAATTCTTTTTCCGGTAGACTGCCTATTTCCTCTACCTTTGTTTGTTCTGGTGGGATTTTACCTTGCTCCTTCATCTGCTGTGTGTTTCTCTGTCTTCTCATTTGTCTTTGGGGACTGTGTTTGGGGTCTCCTTTTTGCAGGCTGCAGATTCGTAGTTCCTGTTGTTTTTGGTGTCTGTCCCCCGTGGCTAAGGTTGGTTCAGTGGGTTGTGTAGGCTTTCTGCTGGAGGGGACTGGTGCCTGTGTTCGGCTGGGTGTGTCTGGATCTTGTCTTTCTGGTTGACAGGTCCGCATCCGGTGGTGTGTTTTGGGGTGTCTGTGGCCTTATTATGATTTTAGGCAGCCTCTCTGCTAATGGGTGGGCCTGCATTCCTGTCTTGCTAGTTGTTCGGCATGGGATGTCCAGCACTGGATCTTGCTGGTCTCTGAGTGGAGCTGGGTCTTAGCATTGAGACGGATATCTCTGGAAGGCTATCACCGTTTGATATTACAAGGTGCTGGGGGTCTCTGGTAGACCAATATCCTGAACTCGGCTCTCCCAACTCAGAGGCACAGGCCTGACACCCGGCCGGAGAACCAAGACCCTGTCAGCTACACGGCTGGGGGTGAGAGCAAGAGGTAGCTTTGGTACATCTCAAAGACCACCAATGAGATTCACTGACCATTTTCTCTCCAGAAGTGAAGAAAACATAATTCAGTCTTTGGCTAGTCAGCCACTTTGGAAGCCAGCCTCCAAGATGGCCCTAATTATCCCCTAATTATCTCCCAGTCTTCATGTGCCTGTGTGGCTCCTCGCACTTGAAAAGGGCTGATTGTTTAACTAATAAGAAATTGCAGAAATGACAAAGTGCAGCTTCCAAAGTTATAAAAGACATTGCAGCTTCTGCTTTGGTTTCTGCTAGATCACTCATCCTGGGGTAAGCCAGCTGCCATGTCACGAGGACACTCAAGCAGCCCTAAGGAGCGATCCATGTAGCAAGGAACTGAGGCCTCTTACCTACAGCCACGTGAGTGAGTCAGCTCAGAAGTCAAAAGATTTAATTTTATTTATTTTGGTTGTGTTGGGTCTTCGTTGCTGCACAAGTTTTCTCTAGTTGTGTCAAGCTGGGGTTACTCATTGTTGTGGTGCACAGGCCTCTCCTTGCTGTCGTTTCTCTTGTAGTGGAGTATGGGCTCTAGGTGCATGGGCTTCAGTAGTTGTGTCATGCAAGCTCAATAGTTGTTCCTTGCTGGTTCTAGAGTGTAGGCTCAGTAGTTGTGGCACACGGGCTTAGTTGCTCTGCGGCATGTGGGATCTTCCCAGACCAGGGGTTGAACCCCTGTCCCCTGCATTGGCAGGCAGATTCTTACCCACTGTGCCACCAGGGAAGTCCAGTGTGCTCTTTTTTAAACCTAGTCTGTTTTCATTATTTTCTATCTTATCGATTCTGTATTAAATAAAAAAAATAATACTCCTTTCTACCCCTCCTGTTTGAGGATTATATATGAAGAAGTATGTCTTATTTATTAATCTCAAATGTTCACCTTACTTTTAAGAAGTAATCACAATGTCAAGTATTTAATACCTTTCACTTCCACCTTGAAAAGCATGGATATGAAAATGCTAATATAATTAACTTCCCTAGTCTATCATTTTTACTTTTTGTTATGTATAAAAAAGAACTAAAAACATGCATGGTTTGTAAGGAAATGACAAATTACAGAAAATTCAGAATCTGAGTATACTCTATACATAGCTTCTAGATAAAGACACAGAAAATTACCAGATACTCAGAGGCCCCCTGGTCCCATTCTAGTGACTCCCCTTAAGGTTTAATATTGTTCTTCTGTGTAACAAGAAGATCATGTTACCTGTATTTTGTATTTTATATAAATGTTATGGCACAGTAAAATCACTTTTGGATTGGGCTTTTTTAGTTTATGTTGCTTGTGAATATGCCTATATGGTTGCCTGTTGTTGGGATCATGCATTGCCACTGTTGCATAGGATTCCATAGTGTAAATATTTAAGTATAAATTAATTTATTCCAATGTGTATTACAATATGAGTGATTTTCAGTTTGTGTCTATTGAGAATAGCACTGGTATATAAATTCTAGAACTTGAGCTTTGGTGGTGTGTGTATAAATTATTGTTCAGTATACATGCAGTAGTGAAATTTTCGAGTCATAGCTTTCATGAGTTTATGTTTTTAGATATTTCTAAATATTTTCAAAATATTTGTATGATTTTTCTTTTTTTTTACATCTTTATTGGAGTATAATTGCTTCACAATGGTGTGTTAGTTTCTGCTTTATAACAAAGCGAATCAGTTAGACATATACATATGTTCCCATATTTCTTCACTCTTGCGTCTCCCTCTCTCCCACCCTCCCCATCCCACCCCTCTAGGTGGTCACAAAGCACTGAGCTGATCTCCCTGTGCTCTGCGGTTGCTTCCCACTAGCTATCTATTTTATGTTTGGTAGTGTATATATGTCCATGTCGCTCTCTCGCTTTGTCACAGCTTACCCTTCCCCCTTCCCATATCCTCAAGTCCATTCTCTAGTAGGTCTGTGTCTTTATTCCTGTCTTACCCCTAGGTTCTTCATGACATTTTTTTTTCTTAAATTCCGTATATGTGTGTTAGCATACGGTATTTGTCTTTCTCTTTCTGACTTACTTCACTCATTTGTATGATTTATCATCCTCAGCAGCAGTGAATGAGATTCAAGGATTATACACATTCTTGTCAAGCTTGATAATACCTGTCATTTTCATTTGAACTTTCTGGTTGGCGAGTGATAATTCCAGGTATCACTTTTTTTTCATTTAATTGACTACTAAGAAGCCAAGTTCTTTTGATATGTTTACTTAACATTCTGTACTCTCTGTTTTGAAATATCTTTCGGTATATTTTCCCCATTTTTGCTATTACATTATCTTCTTATTGAAGACATTATTATTATTTTTTTTAATATCTGAAGACTTCTTATTTAGGAATTTTTAATATATGCTTGCTATGAGTTCTTCTCTCTTTCTGTCTCTCTTTCTCTTTCTTTAGATGAGTGTCAGTTTTTAATGTTAATAATATCGAATTAGTTATTTTCCTATTTATTTAGTCTTATTTCTATTTATTTATGTAGTCTTCTTATCTGTAGCAGAACACATTATTTATTCTAAACCATAAATATGTTTTTTGTTTCTTCAATAAATCTAATTATTAAGCTTTAAATTTAAGTTAATTTCTAAACTAAATATGTTGTATCATAGTGAGTATTAATTTTTCTACGACAGCTGAAAGGTTACATTTATTCAGAAAATGTTGTATTCAGCTTTCTTTTCATTTGCTCCTACTTCTCATTGATTCACAGAGGTAAACATCACTTCATCCATGGATCTGACTTTTCTCTGATTTCTCATGGTCATTCTCACTAATTCGTCTTGCCTCCTGAAATCTTTAGCAATCCCATTATTCCACAGAAGCAAAAACCTTCCTTGGGCCTTTTTCCTCAGAAGATTGATTATTCCCACATTTTAAATGGGAGATTGCAATAAGTTAGGAAAAAATGCCACAAGGGTCTCTCATGTTTTTTTCACATCTTGTATCAGCCTCTGCTTGCCCTCTGTGTTCAAAGATTTTTGTACAACACATTGATGGAAGATGCCAGTTGTTTCTCTCCTTGGGGCAAAAGACAGATTACTTACCTGACAAATAAAATAAGGACAGTGTCTTGCTCTGCTCAAATGTTGGACAGGATTGCTTGCATCCTAATTTAAAAGTTTCAGATGACTGAAGCTTAAGATTCCTAAGCTTTACATGGACAGCACCCAACAGGAGTGCTTTACATAACCCCATGAGACTTTTGTGTGCAAGTGGAACAGATAAAGATATAAAACGCTTGCTGTCTTTTTGTGTCATAAAAATGATTTTTTGTCTCATTTAAAATATTTTTTTCTAAAATCCAAAAACGTGTCAGGCTAAAATATTGGAATTTCAAATATGGTAAAATCTAAGACCCTTCAAAATTCTTTCCAGTGTTGTTGATGATGGGATGCCGTCAGTGATATGACTTCATTAAACACAATAGGTAAGGTTCTTTCATAGGCCTGATTGGGGAATATGAAAATAATCCCTGGAAATACCTGGACATTTTGTAGTTCTCAAGTATTGGTTAAGATGGTAGAAAGGGCCCTTCACTGTCCTATATGTGAATGCAGATCAGTTGAGAGAGGTGGGGATAAAACAAGCAACCTAAATATCCTTTATGTTTGTTGTACTACTAGTAGAAAGAGGAAGGCTCAACATGTCATCATGGTTGGTATAGCATATAAGCTGCTTGAAACTACACAGAAATATACCCGCTTGTATTTTCTGTGCAGTTACCCTCTCTTTTGGTGTGTCCTGATACCTCCCTCAACTTATGTACCAACTCCAGCAGCATTAAGCAGAAATCCAAAGAAATCTATTCTTTGGAATTATGAGGAAGGGAGGACTCGAAAATTTTATAGCATGCTCTATACAAATATACACGTCACCATCCTTATCTATGTCATGCCATGCATGGAGGGTCAGTAGCTTCAGGGGATTCTGGAAGCACCAAGGTCTGTGGGGTTAATCACAGCTACATTCATGGGCAGGAAAAGAGAAGGGCCTTATCTTGGTCACTTTCTCAATGCTAGTAGCTACAAAAAGAAGAGGACAGCAGACATCCTAGGGAGAAGAGCCAACATTAAATGAAATGTCCTGATTACTCTAGGGAACCTCTCATGATAGCCTCCCATAGCTCCTCGAATCCCTACATACTTGCACAAGGGATAGTGTAATATTACTGGAGCGTGTGACTGCAGATTAACATTATTTTTGTTGAAAAAAATAAAAGTAGGTTCAAGTGATAGGGTTTGAAAAGGGTTCACAGTGTGAGGGAAACTATTGTAACAATGTGGACAGAACCCTTTGGATGGATTCATCATGTTTTTGTTTTTGTTTTTTCGCTGCTTCAGAATCTGTAGTAGAGATTGGTGTGTTCCATAATGCATTCCCGCTTCTTATAAGTTTTAGATGGAATAACCCATTAGGAGGAAGTGCACGTAAGGAAGATTAGTGAGTCAAATTCCTCTGCCCTCTGTCAGCAGTGGGTGCAAAGGGATTTAGACCAAGTGCTTTCATCCTTTGATGTGCAAAGTTTTTACTATATAAAGGATGTTTTGTTTGTTTGCAGGTCAGGAGCCTTGGTCTCAGTATCCCTGTTTAAAAAGTGTTGTCACATGTCTGCCAGAAAGAATTGCTGATGATACTGGAAAAAATTGAGAGTTATCCTTAACAATTAAGGGTTTTGTAGCAACATGGGTGGACCTAGAGATTGTTATACTGAGTGAAGCAAGTCAGACACAGAAAGACAGATATCATTTGATATTGCTTACATGAGGAATCTAAAAAAGGAAAAAACAAAGGTACAAATGAACTAATTTACACAACAGAAATAGAGTCATGGATATAGAAAACAAACTTATGGTTACCAGAGGATAAGTGGGGAAGGGATAAATTGGGAGACTGGGACTGACCTATACACACTAGTATATATAAAATAGGTAAGTATTGTTAAGGACCTGCTTTATAGCACGGGGAACTCTACTCAATGGTGTGTACTGGCATATACGGGAAAAGAATCTTAAAAAAACAACAAGGGTTTTGTGATTATATAATAAATATAAATGTGCAAACCTTTAACATGAAAGGAAAAATCAGTTAACTCTGTGGTCCCTGCTATGGTGTAAACCTTTTGTACCTCTCATTTTAAAATTTTGAAACCCAGCTCCCATGTTGACGGTATTAGGAGGTGGTGCTTTTGGGAGGTGATTCGGTCATGAGGCCAGAGACCTCAAACATGGGATTAGTGAGCTAATAAATGTAGCACACAGAAGATCTCACGCCCATCACATGATATCATTGCCGAGCGAGGAGACCCACATTATGAACCAGATATTGTTCCCTCACCAGATACAGATACAGGTGGCAACTTGTTCTTTTTTTAAAATTAATTAATTAATTAATTAATTAATCTTTTGGCTGCGTTGGGCCTTTGTTGCAGTGTGCGGGCTTCTCATTGGGTGACTTCTCTTGTTGCGGAGCACGGGCTCTAGGCGTGCGGGTTTCAGTAGTTGTGGCACACGGGCTCAGTAGTTGTGGCCTGTGGGCTCTAGAGTACAGACTCAGTATTTGTTGTGTACGGGCTTAGTTGTTCCATGGCATGTGGTATCTTCCCGGACCAGGGCTCGAACCCGTGTCCGCTTTATTGGTAGGCAGATTCTTAACCACTGTGCCAACAGGGAAGCCCCTGGTAACTTGTTCTTGAACTTTTCAGCCTCAGCAATTATGAGAAAACAAAAATATTCTGTTGTTTATAAAATACCAAGTCTCTTGTATTTTGTTTTAGCAGTCAAAGAGCTGGCTGAGGAGAAATATCTGTGAGCTCGAAGACATATCAAGAGAAACCTTTAAATCTCAAAAGAAAAGAGAAAATGGGCAGGAAAGAAATCAACAGAACAGAGTAATCAATAATTGTGGAACAATGAAAACGCTGTGGCCTATACATAATGGGTATAGCAGGAGGAGAATAAAGATAAGAAAGAACAGAAAATATTTTTTTTTAAAAAATGACTGAGAATCTCCCCAAATGAATGTCTGACACTAAATCCACAGCATCCAAGCTTAGAGGAACATATGAATAGTAAAGAAAACTGACTAATATCTCTCAGGAACATCAATGCAAAAATCCTCAACAAAATATTAACAAATCGAATCCAACAATATTTTGAGAGAATTTTATATAATGAATGAGAGGGAATAATCCCAGGTATGCAAGGCTGGTTCAACATTCTAAAATCAAATAATTATGTCCATCATATCAACACCCTAGAGACAATCATGAGCATATCAAAAGATTCAGAAGACCTTTGAAAAAATCTAACACCCATTCTTCATAAGAACTCTCAGTTAAAGAAATAGACTGGAGGTTTCTCAAGTTGATAACAAAGATCTACAGGAAACTTTTATCTTACATCATGATTAGTGGTCAAAAACATGAAGCTTTTCTACTAAGTTCAGGTAAAAGCAAGGATGTCCCCTTTCATAACTCCTTTTCCATATTTTACTGCAAGTCCTTGCTAATGCAATAAGGCACAAAAATAAATAAAACAAATACAGATTGGGTAGAAAAAAATGAAAGCAGCCTAAATAAAATGTGGACCAATATACTTTACGGACACCTCACCAAAGAAAATAGACACTATGCATATAAGTATACAGAAGAATAATTCAGATTACATGCTGCCATCAAAAAGCAAATTAACAATACAATTACATACAATTTTAGCCATTAGAATGGCTGAAATGTGAACAATGACAAGAAGAAGTTCTGTAGGGGATGTGGAACAATAGGAAATGTCATTTGTTATTGGTGGAAATGAAAAATAATACAGCTACTTTGGTAGTCTGATTGACACTTGCTACAATATTGAACATTCCCTTACTGTACAATCCGGCAAGTGTCCTCATGGATATTTACTGGAAGTAGTTTAAAACATACTTCCAGATGAAAACTTGCATATGGATATTTATAGCACCTAATTCAATATTGCCAAAATGTGAATGAAACTAAGGTGTCCTCCAATAGGTGAATGAAATGATACAGTATTAATATATTCTGGGAATGGGATAATATTGAGCACTAAAAAAGTAAGCTATCAAGCCATAAAAATATATGGGAATTCTTTTTTTCTTTTGAAATATAGGTGATTTTCTTTATTTTGTAATTTAAATTTTCTTGGAGTATAGTTGATTTACAATGTTGTGTTCATTTCAGCTGCACAGCAAGTGATTCACTTACACATATGCATATATTCATTCTTTTTCAGATTCTTTTCTGATAAAGGTATTCCCAGAATATTGAGTAGCATTCTCTGTGCCATACAGTAGGTCCTTGTTGCTTATCTGTATTATATAGAGTAGTATTCGTATGTTTACCCCAAGTTCCTGATTTATCCCTACCCGCCACCTTTCCCCTTTGGTAACCATAAGTTTGTTTTCCAAGTCTGTGCGTCTGCCTCTGTTTTGTAAGTTAGTTCATTTGTATCAATTTTTAGGTTCCACCTAGATGTGATATCATACAATATTTGTCTTACTGTGTCTGACTTTCTTCACTTAGTACAATCATCTCTAGGTCCATCCATGTTACTGAAATTGGCATTATTTTCCTCTATTTTATGGCTGAGTCATATTCGTTATATATATGTATCACATATTCTTTACCTATATTCATATGTTGATGGACATTTTGGTTGCTTCCATGTCTTCGCTATTGTAAAGAGTGTTGCGGTGAACATTGGGGAAGATGTGTCTTTTCGATTTATGCTTTCTTCCAGATATGCGCACAGGAGTGAACTTGCTGGATCATCTGGTAGCTCTATTTTATTTTATTTTATTTCATTTCATTTCATTTCAATTTTTTTGGAGTATAGTTGATTTACAATGTTGTGTTACTTTCTGCTGCACAGCAGAGTGAAGCAGTTATACATATATCCAATCCTTTTTGGATTCCTTTCCCATACAGGTCATTACAGAGTATTGAGTAGAGTTCCCTGTGCTATACAGTAGGCCCTTATTTGTTATCTCTTTTATATATAGTGGTGTGTATATGTCAATCCCAATTTCCAGTTTATCCCTCCCGCCTCCCCTTACTCTGGTAACCTCCATTCTGTGCTCCATAGTGGCTGTTACCAATTGGCACTGCCACCAGTAACGTAGTATTGGTGGCGCAGTGGGTAAGAATCCGCCTGCCAGTTCAGGGGACACAGGTTCGAGCCCTGGCCCAGGAAGATCCCACATGCCACAGAGCAACTAAGCCCGTGCGCCACAACTACTGAGTCTGCGCTCTAGAGCCCATGAGCCAAAACTACTGAGCTCACATGCCACAGCTACTGAAGCCTGTGTGCCTAGAGCCTGTGCTCCACAACAAGAGAAGCCACCGCAAACAGAAGGCTGCATACCACAACGATGAGTAGCCCCCCCGTTTCTGCAACTATAGAAAAGCTGCAGGTAGCAACGAGGAAGCAACGCAGATTAAAAAAAATAATAATAATAAGTAGTAGGTTTCTCTTTTTTCCACACCCTCTGAAGCATTTCCTGTTTCTAGACATTGTGAGGATGGCTATTCTGAGTGGTTCCAGGTGATACTTCTTTGTACATCTGCTTTGCATTTGTCTAACATAAAGCAATGGTGAGTATCTTCATATGTGCTTTTTTTTTGAACAGTGTGAGTAAAATTTCCCCCTTCAAAAAAGGTTATTGAAAGGTTGCTTTGTTTTGAAGTCTATTTCGATTACCTACCCCAAGACATTTTTTGAGGGCTGTTGTCATTTACAGCTCCCCAGGCATTGTGAATATGAAGTGCCTATAAGGTCCAGTTTTAGAATTGTTGTTATGGGAAACAGAAGGCAGCAGGATTTCTACCGTCCCTCTCTGGTTACTGACACAACCTTAGATGTAGGGAAAGTTCTGTTCCTGGGTTTTAAATTAGAGTGGAATGTGCCTGACCAAACATGTAAGGGCTTCTATCCCATTCCCTCTTCCCCCTTACCCTTCATCCCCCAAACAAGTATAAACCCCTGCCAAATCACCTGTTGAGGGTGCTGTCTTGTAGAGTGGGATGACCCTAACGAAGGAGTCGGGAGGTCGGAACCCAAACACCAGGATATGTTGAGACCAGGTGATTTTCCAAATGTCATCCAGCCCAGAGAGTCCACTATCCTTTGGGTGTCAGACGGTTGGTTTAGTAGTATGAGGGTACACTTAGATCTGGAGATTGTGATCCCATGCAGAGGGGACCAGGTACTACATGTTCAAGGGGTCGAATTAGCTGGCATATCCTCCCGAGGTCCTCAGGCCCACAACAGTCCAGCCTTGGGACCAAATTGGGTCTGTGTCCAGGGATGTGACACTAGCACGTTCACCACAACTAAACGAACTTAGTGATCATTTTTCTTTTCTGTAATTTAACTTTAAATTTATAATGGAGTATAGTTGATTTACCATGCTGTGTTCGTTTTTGATACACACCCACATGATTCATTTATACAGAGATGACTCTATATTCTTTTTGGAATTATTTCCCGATTGAGGTTACTAAAGGGTGTTGAGAAGAGTTCCAAGTGCTCTACAGCAGGTCCGTGTTGATGACAAGTTTTCTCTCTGTAAATATGTATATACTAACTCCAACCTCATGATTTATGCCTCCAACACACCTTTCCAGTTTGGTAACCATAAGTTTGTGTTCTAAGTCTGGGACTCTGTTTCTCTGTTGTAAGATAGTACCTTTGTATCAATTGTTAGATTCCACCGATAAGTAATATCATATGATATTTATCATTGTCTGATTTATGCCACTTAGTATGAATCTATCTGTGTCCTTCCGAGTGGCTGCAAATGGCCTTATTCCATTCATTTCATGGCTGAGTAATATTCCATTGTACATATCTACCATAATTTCTTTATCCAGTCTTCCTTCCAAGGACGTTTAGGTAGCTTCCAAGTAGAGGCTCTTGTAAACAGGGCTGCATAAATTTTGGAGTGCCTGGGTCCTGTCAATTTATGTTTTTTCCAAGATACAGGCCCAGGAGTGGAAGCGCCATATGCTCTGAAGCTCTGTTTTTTTAGATTTTTAAGGAATCACCACCCACTTCTCCACAGTGGCTGTTAGCAATTTACTTCCCCACCATCAGCTTGTCAGGGTTCCCTTTTCTCCATGCCCTGTCCTGCATTTCAGGTTTTACACTTTGTGAGCTTGGCCATTCTGACTGGTGTGGAGTGATACCTCTTTGTAGTATTAATTTACATTGCCCGCCTGTTTTGTTGGCCAAAAATGGAGTAAGGGTTTCTCCTGAATATATTAAGGAATAACGCATACGGCCTTTTTGGCAAACTGCATCATTGGCGATGTTCAGCAGCTTTGCATGTGCTTGAATGGCGAGTGAAAACTACCTCTTGAAATCCCTTTTCTGAAATTCTGCCTTGCTTACAGGCCTTTATGAATACTTGGCCCAAGAAATGACTCCATTAGAGGTGTCAATTACAACCCTGCATGTTTGTGAATTGCAGTGCCCCTGAGCACCAGTTTTCAACTTGTTGTATAGGGAAGCAGCCAAAAAGGGGCAGGATTTCTACAGACCCATTCCGGTTACTGGGGCACCTGAAGGATAGGGAAATTCTTCTTCCAGATTAGGAAACTAGAGTGGCATATGCCTGTCCAAACATCTAGGGCTTGTGTCTCATTCCATCCCCCCATTCCCCTTCTTCACACGGAAAATTCCAAGCTGTGCAAAACTGGCTGTTGAGTGTGCTGCCTTTCCAAAGTGGGGAGACGCTAAGGAAAGGAGCTTGGGAACCCGAATACCAGGAGAAGTGGAGATGAGGTGACTTTCCCAAACTCTTCCCGAACAGATGATGTACCATCCTCTGGATGTCCCATTCATGTTTTAGCTGTAGGAAGGGACCCCTGCACCTGGAGATATGGGACCCATGGAATGGGGGCCAGGCAGTATTACTCAAAGATTGCTGCATTTGCTGTCCCATCCTCACCAAGCCTCTCAGACCCACGAGTGTAGAGCCTCAGGTCCCATCTAGCTGTGTGTCTAGAAGTGTTCAGTGCAGGTTGCATCACAGCCCTTGAACAAATTTTGTAAGAATTTCTCTCTCACTGTCTTTTTTTGTTCTTGTTATTTAATTTTATAAGGGGGTATAGCTGATTTTCAATACTGTCTTTCTTCCTGCTCTACATCTATCCACTTGATTCACTTAAAGAGAGACATCAATAAATTATTTTACAGATTCTTACTAGTCTTATATATCCTTTTCCAGTGACAACAGTGTGCTGAGTCCAGCTGTTTGAGCTATAGAGTCGGTCCTGTCAATTACCTATTTTGGTTATGGAACCGTATCTATGCTAATTCCAACCTCCTGGTTTATGCATCACCCCACCCCAAAATTCTCCTTTAGCAGCCATAAGTGTGTTTTCTAAATGTGTGACTCTGTTTCTGTTTTCTAATTGAGTGCATGTGTAGCCATTTTTAGATACCGTCTATTAGCGATACCTTATGATAAGTCTCTTTTTATGTCTGACTTATGTCACTTAGAATGGTCGTACCTCAGACTCCACGAGTTGCTGCAACTGGCATTATTTCACTGAATAGTTGCTCAGTAATATTCCATTGTACATAAGTACCACATCTTCTTTATGCATTTTTTACTTCCAAGAATATATAAGTTGTACCCAAGTCGAGGCATTTCTAAACAGAGCAGCACTAAACGTAGGGGAGCCTGTGTCCTGTCGATTTTTCGTTTTTCCAGGATATACGCCCAAGAGTGGAAGTGGCGTATGCTCTGTAGCTCTGTATTTTAGATGTTTTAGGAAACAACATACACTTCTCCAGAGTGGCCTTGAATACTTACAGCATCAGATGATGGAGCATCAGTGTAACAAGGCTTCCTTTCCTCCATGGCCTGTGCTGCATTTCTGGTTTTCCACTTTTCCAGGATGGCCCTTTTGACAAATGTGAAGTGAGACTTCTTTGGAGTGCTGATTTGCAATTCGCGCTTGTTTGGATGGCCAAAAAGGGTGTATGCGTTCTTCCTGAATACATATATTTTTATGATGGGGTTTAGCTGATTTCCGCTGCTGAGTTTATGCCGCTTTACACCCACTTGCTTCACTTACAGACAGATATCAATAAATACTTTTTAAGATTCTTAATAGTCACATATATTCTTCTATTGTGAAAAGGGTGTGTTAAGTCCAGTTCATTGAGCAATGAGTAGGTCTTCACTATTACATGTTTGGTTTATGGAACGGTATCTGTGCTAATTTCAAACTCTGGTTTTATGCATCAGCCCACCTCACCTTTCCCCTTAAGCAGGCATAAGAGTGTTTTCTAAATGTGTGACTCTGATCTGTTTTGTAAGTCAGTTCACGTGTAGCCATATTTACATTCCCTATATAAGTGATAACTTATGGTTAGTTTCTTTTTCTGTGTGACTTGCTTCACTTAGACTCAGAATATATATATTCAGGTAAAAACGCATACGCCCTTTTAGGCCAAGTGCATCATTGTCCAACTTCTGCCACTTTTCATGTGCTTTCAAGGCAATTCCAATCTACCTCCTGAAATCTGTTTCCTGCAATTCTGCCTCGCTTTCAAGTCCTCCTCGTTGCCTTCCCTCAACAGATTTTTGGACGATAGTTGTCCTGTAAAACTCTGCAGGTTTGTGAATTGCTGTGCCTCTGAGCTCCATTTTTCAACTGGCACTTTTGTGAGCTGGCCGCAAATCCGCAGGATTGCTTCAGGCCCTATTGTGGTTCTGGGGCGGCAGGCTGACCCATTGATTAGCTCTTCTTCCTGACGGGAAATGAGAGTGACATGTGCCCATCCAAATGCCTACAGCTAGTCTCTCATTGGTTCCCCCTCTTCCCTTTCATCTTCGGCACAAATTCCAAACTGTCCGAAACAGGAGGTTAAAGGCGCTCACTCTCCGAGTGGGGAGGTTGATAGTAAAGTGGTTGGAATGGTGAATCCGAGCACCAGGAGAGGAAAAGTGTGGTGCGTTTTCGAAAGCTTTCCATATTACACGGTGTACCATCCTCTGGGTTTCCCATGCATATTATAGCTCTAGGAAGATTCCCTTAAACCAGGAGAGTTTGGAGCCATGGAACGGGTAGCACGCAGTATTGCTTTAAACGGTCTGCATTTGCTCACCCAAGCTCACCAATCCTCTCAGCCCCAAGTGTCCAGCCTTATGTCTCATCCAGCTGTGGGTGTAGATGTGATCAATCCAGGTTGCATCACAGCTGCTGAACGAATTTTGTAAGAATTCCTCTCTCTTTCGCTGTCTTTCCATTTTGTTTATGAAATTTATTTTTATAATGGGGTTTAGCTCGTTTTCACTGCTGTGTTTATGCCGCTCTATGCTCACTTCTTTCACTGACAGAGAGATATGAAAACGTAGGTTTTAAGATTCTTACTAGTCAGTTATATTCCTCTGTGGTGAATAGGGGGTGTTGAGTCTAGTTCACTGAGCAAGGAGTAGGTCTCGTCTATTACAAATTTGGTTTATGGAACAGTACCTGTGCTAATTTCAAACTCTGGTTTTATACATCACCCCACCTCACCTTTCCCCTTAAGCAGGCATAAGTGTGTTTTCTAAATATAAGACTGCGTTCTGCTGTGTAATTCAACTCATGTGTACCCATGTTTATGTTCACTGTGTAAGTGATATCTTACGATAGGTTTTTTTTTCTGTGTGACTTATTTCCCTTACAATCATCGTACTTAAATCCACTTATGCTGCTACTGGCCTTATGACATTGATTTCATGGCTGAGTGATATTCCATTGTACAAAACTACCACAACTTGTTTATCCATTTTTCTCTTTCCTGGGCTATTTACGGTGTACAGAAATAGAGGTTCTTGTATACAGAGCAATCTTAAATTTTGGGGTGGCTGTGTCTTGTTGATTTTTAGTTTTCCCGATATACGCCTATGAGTGGAAGTGCCCTGTGCTCTGTAGCTCTGGATTGTAGATGTTTTAGGAAACACCATGCACTTCTCCAGAGTGGCTTTTTGCAATTTTCATCCCGCCCATCAGCAAAAAAAAAGCTCCCTGTTCTCAATGGCCTTTCGTGACTTTCTGGTTTTAACACTTTTTCCGATGGCCCTTTTGACCGGTGGGAAATTAGACTTGTTTGTAGTGCTGATTTGCATTGCCCACTTGCTTTTTGGCCAACTGCATCATTGTCGAAGTTCTGCTGCTTTTCATGTGCTTTTATGGCGATTCCAATCTGCCTCCTGAAATCTGTTTCCTTCAATTCTGCCTCGGTTTCAAGTCTTCCTCGTTGCCTTCCCTCAACAGATTTTTGGACGATAGTTGTCCTTTCTCACTCTGCAGGTTTGTGAATTGCGCTGGCTCTAGCTCCATTTTTCAACTCTCTTTTTTGTGAGCTGGCCAAAAACCCACAGGATTGCTACAGGCCCTATTCTGCTTCCGGGGCAGCAGTTTGAGACTTTGGTTAGTTCTTGTACCCGATGGGAAATTAGATTGACACGTGCCTGTCGAAGCACCTACAACTAGTCTCTCTGAGGTTCCCCCTCTTCCCGTTCATCCTCTGTACAAATTGCAAACTGTGCGAAACAGGAGGTTAAAGGCCCTGAATCTCCAAGTGGGGAGATTGTTAGTAAAGTGTCTGGAATGGCGAACCCGAGCAGCAGGGGATGAAAAATGAAGTGTATTTCAGACCCCTTTCCCATTCACATGGTGTACAGTCCTCTGGGTTTCCCATGCATGTTTTAGCTGTAGGAAGATTCCCTTGAACCTGCAGATTGGGGACCCATGGAATGGGTACCAGGCTGTATTACTTGATGGACTTTTTGGTTGCTTCCGTGTCATGGCTCTTGTAATGCTGCGGCAATGCACATTTGCCTGCCTGTGTCTTTCCAATTCTGTGTTCTTAGGTGATAGGCCCAGGAGTGGGCCTGCTGGATCATATGGTAGCAAAATGTTTACCTTGTAGAGGCACCTCCATTCTGTTCTCATTAGTGGCTCTTACCAGGTTACGTCCCACTTAAAGTTGAGGTTATGCTCTTCTCCACAACACCTTCAGCGTTTATTTTTTGTAGTATTTTTGCTGATGTTTATTCCGACGAGTGTGTGCTGATACCACTTTGTGGTTTGATTTGCATGCGTCTCATAATCCTTTGAAATTGAGCTTTCTGGCATATCCTTTCTTCTTCAAACTGTGAGTACAGCTTACCTCTTCAAATTGATTTCGTGAAGTATGTGTGACATTTAAAAATATTTTGGGGCCTCCCTGGTGGCGCAAGTGGTTAAGAGTCCGCCTGCCGATGCAGGGGATGCGGGTTCGTGCCCCGGTCTGGGAGGATCCCATATGCCGTGGAGCGGCTGGGCCCGTGAGCCATGGCCGCTGGGCCTGCGCATCCGGAGCCTGTGCTCCGCAACGGGAGAGGCCACAGCAGTGAGAGGCCCACATACCGCAAAAAGAAAAAAAAAAATATTTTGGCCAGTACCGCCCTCAAGACATTTGGAGGGCAGGTTTCATTTACAGCCCTCCAGTACTGGTGCATATGAAGTGACTCTTAGCACAGGTTTTAAAGCTGCTGTTGCAGGTAACGGCCAGAGGGCGGCAGCATTTCTGCTTTTCCCAATCTGGTAACTAGGGAAACAGACCATCCTGGCAGTGGTGTTCCTCGGTTATATATTAGAGTGGAATGTGCCCCCAAAAGCTGATGTCTCCTTACTTATGTTTGTTTTATAAATTGAATTTATATTTTTTTATTGGAGTCATATTCCATTGTGTACACGGACCAATTCTTCTTTGTGCATTCCTCTGTGGATGGACATTTTTATAGCTTCCAAGTGTTGGCTATGGTAAATATTGCTGGAGTGCAGGATTGCCAGCGTGTGTCTTTTTTTTTTTTTTTTGCGGTACGTGGGTCTCTCACTGCCGTGGACCCTCCCATTGCAGAGCACAGGCTCCGGACGCGCAGGCCCAGCAGCCATAGCTCACGGTACCAGCCGCTCCTTGGCATGTGGGATCTTCCCGAACCGGGGCATGAACCCGTGTCCCCTGCATTGGCAGGCCGACTCTCAACCAGTGTGCCACCAGTGAAGCCCAGCCTGTGACTTTTTGATTCTCATCCCCTCAGGCGTCAGGCCCAGCAGTGGGTATGCTTGATTGGATGGTAGCTCAGTATTTACCTTTACAAGGCACCTCATTTTTGCTTTCATTACTGGCTCTTACTGTGTCCCACGTTGAACCAAGGGTAGGCATTTCTCCAAAACCCCTTCAGCATTTATTGTTTGCAGAATTTTTGCTGATGGCCATTCTGACTTGTGTGAGCTGATAGGTTTTTGTAATTTGGATTTGCGTATCTTTAATCATTCCTAATGTTCAGCATTTTTCCATGCGTTTTTAAATTTCTGGTACAGAAAAACAGAAAAAAAAACGGAGAGTACAATTAACCTTTTGAAATTGTATTCTTGGATGGTTGCCCTCTTTTGAATTTTTTGGTCAATTTTCGACCCCAGGATTGTTTTTGAGGGCAGGTGTCATTCACAGGCCTGCAATGAGTGTGAATATTTAGTTTAAATATTTAAAGCACTGGGTTTAAAGCTGCTGTTGTGGGAAACGGCCACAAGGCGGCAGCCTTTCTCCATTCCCAAATCTGGTTCCTAGGGCAGCAGAGCCTTTCTGGGACCAATGGAATACAGAAGAAGGCATCACTGAAGTCTAATTCAGAATAGCATGTCCTGGTGGATGGTAGAATGACCAGCAGGGTGTAGGAATTAGGAACTACTGGATGTATATCCTCGGTGGCTTCACTGACTGTCCTGACATCCTTTACCAGGTCCCCAGCAGCCCACGGGGCTCTCGTGGTCAGGGCAATCCCAGGTTATGGAGCTCACCTGCGCAACTACCCAGCAGCCCATGGGGCTCTCCTGGTCAGGCCCCTCCCAGGATATGGGGCTCACCTGGGCAGGTCCCCAGCAGCCCACGGGGCTCTCATGGTCAGGCCACTCCCAGGTTATGGAGCTCACGTGTGCAACTACCCAGCAGCCCATGGGGCTCTCGTGGTCAGACCCCTCCCAGGATACGGAGCTCCCCTGGGCAGGTACCACGGCAGGGCTGGGCACACAGGAACCATGCACATAGCCCTCATTTCAGAGCACGCCAGATCGCCTGTCACTCGGAGCTGACACAGAGCACCTGAGAGCAGGACTTGAACTAACAAACAGCAGCTCCGACAGGTCTGTGACCCTGGGCATCACTCTGAGCGGCCTCCCTCTGCCTGGTCTTCCAGAGACTTCCACTGCAGCCGGGGCACCAGGCCTCTGTCTCCACCCATCACCCCTCCTCTCCCTGACTCCTGGGTTCCTCTCATTAGGAGAGGCGGAGGGTCTTCTTGAAGTTGTCTCCCACTCACGAGCCAGATAAAATGATTAGAAAACAAGCCGGAGCTGCAGCCCCTTGTCTCTCCTGAGTCTCAGGACCTGGCCGGTTCAGCGAGGTCCATTTTCTGCAATGTGAGCCCCTGAGGGGTGAGGATTGGCTGACCTGGGCAGCCTGACCCTGCCAGCCAGCCCTCCCCAGGTGTGCCTGGCTTGAGGTCAATATAAACACCACTGCAGGCAGCAAGAGCCCCTGCAGCTGTGCCTGACGCCATATTCTCTGCCCCGTCAGCAGTCTCAGGGCTGTGCTGGTGGGAGGGAGGGAGGGGCCACGGCTTTGTGGGTGGCGCGGTGTGAGTGGGGCTCTGCTGGACTTTCTGCAGGAGTTGCCAGGCTGCCACCTGCTAAAGAAGAGGATGTGTCACCCATAGCTTCCGCTGGAATTTCTCCCCGGGCAGAGGTGAGGAAGGAGAAAAGCAGTGGGGGCCGGGACAGGAGGGGTATCTCAGGCAGGGAAATGGAAAGCTTCCAGAAGAGGGCCCGGGGCCAGGACCATCCTGGCTGGCCTGCAGGCACCAAGTCGGCCTGCGTGCTGTTGCTGGTGTGGCTCCACGGCCCTTCCTCTAGGCTTTCAAGTCCTTGTACATATTGAGGTGTTTTACCTGGGAAGGGTGGGAACAGTTCAGCAGCAGCTGGCCTGGGACTCAGCTCACGTTTACTCACAGACGCCTCAGCGCGGTCCCCCAGCTTTGCAATGAGGACGCTCCTGGAGGGGGGGCTGCTGGCTGCATGGGAGTTGATTCCCCACCTCTGACCAACTTCAGAATTGTTTCCCACTGGAGCAAGTGCCCTGATAGGGTTTTCCTCTGTATATCTGGTGGGTTCTGTTTTTTTTTTTTCTTTTTTTGGTTCAAGGTAGATTTTATTCCTCTTTTATGCATTTATAGATATAAGCATGGAAATAATTCATTCATATAAATACATCTGTGTGAAGGGAAGAACTATTTTCTGTTTTATTTTTAAATTTTATTTATTTTTTAAACTTTTGAAATTTAATTTTATTTATTTTTTTATACAGCAGGTTATTATTAGTTATCTATTTTATACATATACATGTATACAGGTCAATCCCAATCTCCCAACTCATCCCACAACCACCACCCCATGGCTTCCCCACCTTGGTGTCCATACGTTTGTTCTCTACCTCTGTGTCTCTATTTCTGCCCTGCAAACCGGTTCATCTGTACCATTTTTCTAGGTTCCACATATATGCATTAATATACAATATTTGTTTTTCTCTTTGTGACTTACTTCACTCTGTATGACAGTCTCTAGATCCATCGACGTCTCTACACATGACCCAGTTTCATTCCTTTGTATGGCTGAGTAATATTCCATTTTATATATGTACCACCTCTTTATCCATTCGTCTGTCTGTGGGCATTTAGGTTGCTTCCATTACCTGGCTATTGTAAATAGAGCTGCAATGAACATTGTGGTCAATGTGTGTTTTTGATTTATGGCTTTGTCTGGGTATATGCCCAGAAGTGGGATTGCTGGATCATATGGTAATTCTATTTTTAGTTTTTTAAGGAACCTCCATACTGTTCTCCATAGTGACTGCATCAATTTACATTCCCAGCAATAGTGGAAGAGGGTTTCTTTTGTCCACACCCTCCCCAGCATTTGTTGTTTGTAGATTTTCTGATGATTCCCATTCTAACAGGTGTGTGGTGATACCTCTTAGTTTTGATTTGCATTTCTCTACTAATTAGTGATGTTGAGCAGCTTTTCATGTGCGTCTTGACCATCTCTGTGTCTTCTTTGAAGAAATGTCTATTTAGATCTTCTACCCATTTTTGTATTGGGTTGTTTGTTTTTCTAATATTAAACTGCATGAGCTGTTTATATATATTGGAGATTAAACCTTTGTCCATTGATTCGTTTGCAAATATTTCCTCCCATTCTGAGGGTTGCCTTTTTCCATTCCCGTTTTGTAACGAAAGAAAGAAAGAAAAAGAAGCAGAACACAAATGTGCATAAAATATGCCTCTTGAAACTGTCGTTTTGAAATGTGGACGTCTGTTGGATTTTTTCGTCGATATACGACCCCAGGATTTGTTTTCAGGGCAGGTGTCATTTACAGGCCTGCAATTATTTTGAATATCAACTGACCATTAGCCCTGGGATTAAAGCTGCTGTTGTGTGAAACGGCCACAAGGTGGCAGCAGTTCTCCTTTACCAAACCTGGTTACTAGGGCAACAGAGCCTCAATGGAAGTCGTGTTCTAGGTTGTAATTTAGAATGGAATGTGCCAGGAAAAAGCCCCTTAAGTTTGTCTCACTACTTCTTGTTCGTTTTTTAATTTAATTTTTATTTTTTATCACAGCAAGTTTGATTACAATGTTTGGCTTGTTGTAGGTGTGCACCATGTGGTTCTTTTACACATATACATGTGTCTGTTCTTCCTGGGATCCTTGTCCCATGTACGTTATGACAGAATGTTGAGTACTCTTCTCTTGGTATTCTGTAGGTGTTTGGTGATTATATATTTCACCTGTGTTTGTATATGTCTGTTAACGCCAATATCCTAATGTATCCAATCCTCACGCCTTTCCATTGGTGAACCATAAGTTTGTTTAATGAATCTGTGATTGCCCTTCTCTGTGGAAATATCTTCACTGGTATCAATTTTTCGGTAACACCTATAAGTGATATCATACGATATGTGTCTTTCTCTTTCTGACTTACTACAAGTCACGTGATTACCTCTAGACTCATCTACAGTGCTGCAAATGGCATTGTGTCCTTTTTTCCCTTGGCTAATATTCCGTCTGTACATGTACCAGTTCTTCTTTGTCCACTCATCTGTTGATGGACTTTTTGGTTGCTTCCGTGTCATGGCTCTTGTAATGCTGCGGCAATGCACATTTGCCTGCCTGTGTCTTTCCAATTCTGTGTTCTTAGGTGATAGGCCCAGGAGTGGGCCTGCTGGATCATATGGTAGCAAAATGTTTACCTTGTAGAGGCACCTCCATTCTGTTCTCATTAGTGGCTCTTACCAGGTTACGTCCCACTTAAAGTTGAGGTTATGCTCTTCTCCACAACATCTTCAGCGTTTATTGTTTGTAGTATTTTTGCTGATGTTTATTCTGACGAGTGTGTGCTGATACCACTTTGTGGTTGGATTTGCATGTGTCTCATAATCCTTTGAAATTGAGCTTTTTGGCATGTCGTTTTTTTTTTTTTTTTTTTTTGCGGTATGCGGGCCTCTCACTGTTGTGGCCTCCCCCGTTGCGGAGCACAGGCTCCGGACGCGCAGGCTCAGCGGCCATGGCTCACAGGCCCAGCCGCTCCGCGGCATATGGGATCCTCCCAGACCGGGGCACGAACCCGTATCCCCTGCATCGGCAGGCGGACTCTCAACCACTTGCGCCACCAGGGAGGCCCGGCATGTCCTTTTTTTCTTCAAACTGTGAGTACAGCTTACCTCTTCAAATTGTTTTCGTGAAGTATGTGTGACATTTAGAAATATTTTGGCCATTACAGCCCTCAAGACATTTGGAGGGCAGGTTTCATTTACAGCCCTCCAGTACTGGTGCATATGAAGTGACCCTTAGCACAGGTTTTAAAGCTGCTGTTGCAGGTAACGGCCAGAGGGTGGCAGCATTTCTGCTTTTCCCAATCTGGTAACTAGGGAAACAGACCATCCTGGCAGTGGTGTTCCTCGGTTATATATTAGAGTGGAATGTGCCCCCAAAAGCTGATGTCTCCTTACTTATGTTTGTTTTATAAATTGAATTTATATTTTTTTATTGGAGTCATATTCCATTGTGTACACGGACCACTTCTTCTTTGTGCCTTCCTCTGTGGATGGACATTTTTATAGCTTCCAAGTGTTGGCTATGGTAAATATTGCTGGAGTGCAGGATTGCCAGCCTGTGTCTTTTTTTTTTTTGCGGTACGTGGGCCTCTCACTGCCGTGGACCCTCCCATTGCAGAGCACAGGCTCCGGACGTGCAGGCCCAGCCGCCATAGCTCACGGGACCAGCCGCTCCGTGGCATGTGGGATCTTCCCGAACTGGGGCATGAACCCGTGTCCCCTGCATTGGCAGGCCGACTCTCAACCACTGTGCCACCAGTGAAGCCCAGCCTGTGTCTTTTTGATTCTCATCCCCTCAGGCGTCAGGCCCAGCAGTGGGTATGCTTGATTGGATGGTAGCTCAGTATTTGCCTTTACAAGGCACCTCATTTTTGCTTTCATTACTGGCTCTTACTGTGTCCCACGTTGAACCAAGTGTAGGCATTTCTCCAAAACCCCTTCAGCATTTATTGTTTGCAGAATTTTTGCTGATGGCCATTCTGACTGGTGTGAGCTGATAGGTTTTTTGTAATTTGGATTTGCACGTCTTTAATTATTCCTAGTGTTCATCATTTCTCCATGCCTTTTTAAATTTCTGTTAAAAAAAACAGAAAAAAAAACGGAGAGTACAATTAACCTCTTGAAATTGTATTCTTGGATGGTTGCCCTCTTTTGAATTTTTTGGTCAATTTTCGACCCCAGGATTGTTTTTGAGGGCAGGTGTCATTCACAGGCCTGCAATGAGTGTGAATATTTAGTGAGCATTAGCACTGGGTTTAAATCTGCTGTTGTGGGAAACGGCCACAAGGCGGCAGCCTTTCTCCATTCCCAAATCTGGTTACTAGGGCAGCAGAGCCTTTCTGGGACCAATCGAATACAGAAGAAGGCATCACTGAAGTCTAATTCAGAATAGCATGTCCTGGTGGATGGTAGAATGACCAGCAGGGTGTAGGAATTAGGAACTACTGGATGTATATCCTCGGTGGCTTCACTGACTGTCCTGACATCTTTTACCAGGTCCCCAGCAGCCCACGGGGCTCTCGTGGTCAGGGCAATCCCAGGTTATGGAGCTCACCTGCGCAACTACCCAGCAGCCCATGGGGCTCTCCTGGTCAGGCCCCTCCCAGGATATGGGGCTCACCTGGGCAGGTCCCCAGCAGCCCACGGGGCTCTCATGGTCAGGCCACTCCCAGGTTATGGAGCTCACGTGTGCAACTACCCAGCAGCCCATGGGGCTCTCGTGGTCAGACCCCTCCCAGGATACGGAGCTCCCCTGGGCAGGTACCACGGCAGGGCTGGGCACACAGGAACCATGCACATAGCCCTCATTTCAGAGCACGCCAGATCGCCTGTCACTCGGAGCTGACACAGAGCACCTGAGAGCAGGACTTGAACTAACAAACAGCAGCTCCGACAGGTCTGTGACCCTGGGCATCACTCTGAGCGGCCTCCCTCTGCCTGGTCTTCCAGAGACTTCCACTGCAGCCGGGGCACCAGGCCTCTGTCTCCACCCATCACCCCTCCTCTCCCTGACTCCTGGGTTCCTCTCATTAGGAGAGGCGGAGGGTCTTCTTGAAGTTGTCTCCCACTCACGAGCCAGATAAAATGATTAGAAAACAAGCCGGAGCTGCAGCCCCTTGTCTCTCCTGAGTCTCAGGACCTGGCCGGTTCAGCGAGGTCCATTTTCTGCAATGTGAGCCCCTGAGGGGTGAGGATTGGCTGACCTGGGCAGCCTGACCCTGCCAGCCAGCCCTCCCCAGGTGTGCCTGGCTTGAGGTCAATATAAACACCACTGAAGGCAGCAAGAGCCCCTGCAGCTGTGCCTGACGCCATATTCTCTGCCCCGTCAGCAGTCTCAGGGCTGTGCTGGTGGGAGGGAGGGAGGGGCCACGGCTTTGTGGGTGGCGCGGTGTGAGTGGGGCTCTGCTGGACTTTCTGCAGGAGTTGCCAGGCTGCCACCTGCTAAAGAAGAGGATGTGTCACCCATAGCTTCCGCTGGAATTTCTCCCCGGGCAGAGGTGAGGAAGGAGAAAAGCAGTGGGGGCCGGGACAGGAGGGGTATCTCAGGCAGGGAAATGGAAAGCTTCCAGAAGAGGGCCCGGGGCCAGGACCATCCTGGCTGGCCTGCAGGCACCAAGTCGGCCTGCGTGCTGTTGCTGGTGTGGCTCCACGGCCCTTCCTTTAGGCTTTCAAGTCCTTGTACATATTGAGGTGTTTTACCTGGGAAGGGTGGGAACAGTTCAGCAGCAGCTGGCCTGGGACTCAGCTCACGTTTACTCACAGACGCCTCAGCGCGGTCCCCCAGCTTTGCAATGAGGACGCTCCTGGAGGGGGGGCTGCTGGCTGCATGGGAGTTGATTCCCCACCTCTGACCAACTTCAGAATTGTTTCCCACTGGAGCAAGTGCCCTGATAGGGTTTTCCTCTGTATATCTGGTGGGTTCTGTTTTTTTTTTTCTTTTTTTGGTTCAAGGTAGATTTTATTCCTCTTTTATGCATTTATAGATATAAGCATGGAAATAATTCATTCATATAAAGACATCTGTGTGAAGGGAAGAACTATTTTCTGTTTTATTTTTAAATTTTATTTATTTTTTAAACTTTTGAAATTTAATTTTATTTATTTTTTTATACAGCAGGTTATTATTAGTTATCTATTTTATACATATACATGTATACAGGTCAATCCCAATCTCCCAACTCATCCCACAACCACCACCCCATGGCTTCCCCACCTTGGTGTCCATACGTTTGTTCTCTACCTCTGTGTCTCTATTTCTGCCCTGCAAACCGGTTCATCTATACCATTTTTCTAGGTTCCACATATATGCATTAATATACAATATTTGTTTTTCTCTTTGTGACTTACTTCACTCTGTATGACAGTCTCTAGATCCATCGACGTCTCTACACATGACCCAGTTTCATTCCTTTGTATGGCTGAGTAATATTCCATTTTATATATGTACCACCTCTTTATCCATTCGTCTGTCTGTGGGCATTTAGGTTGCTTCCATTACCTGGCTATTGTAAATAGAGCTGCAATGAACATTGTGGTCAATGTGTGTTTTTGATTTATGGCTTTGTCTGGGTATATGCCCAGAAGTGGGATTGCTGGATCATATGGTAATTCTATTTTTAG
This sequence comes from Mesoplodon densirostris, assembly GCF_025265405.1. Classification (NCBI taxonomy): domain Eukaryota; kingdom Metazoa; phylum Chordata; class Mammalia; order Artiodactyla; family Ziphiidae; genus Mesoplodon; species Mesoplodon densirostris. Next base: position 127,365,354 of record NC_082681.1, on the reverse strand, counting down.
TTTTTTAAGGAACCTCCATACTGTTCTCCATAGTGACTGCATCAATTTACATTCCCAGCAATAGTGGAAGAGGGTTTCTTTTGTCCACACCCTCCCCAGCATTTGTTGTTTGTAGATTTTCTGATGATTCCCATTCTAACAGGTGTGTGGTGATACCTCTTAGTTTTGATTTGCATTTCTCTACTAATTAGTGATGTTGAGCAGCTTTTCATGTGCGTCTTGACCATCTCTGTGTCTTCTTTGAAGAAATGTCTATTTAGATCTTCTACCCATTTTTGTATTGGGTTGTTTGTTTTTCTAATATTAAACTGCATGAGCTGTTTATATATATTGGAGATTAAACCTTTGTCCATTGATTCGTTTGCAAATATTTCCTCCCATTCTGAGGGTTGCCTTTTTCCATTCCCGTTTTGTAACGAAAGAAAGAAAGAAAAAGAAGCAGAACACAAATGTGCGTAAAATATGCCTCTTGAAACTGTCGTTTTGAAATGTGGACGTCTGTTGGATTTTTTCGTCGATATACGACCCCAGGATTTGTTTTCAGGGCAGGTGTCATTTACAGGCCTGCAATTATTTTGAATATCAACTGACCATTAGCCCTGGGATTAAAGCTGCTGTTGTGTGAAACGGCCACAAGGTGGCAGCAGTTCTCCTTTACCAAACCTGGTTACTAGGGCAACAGAGCCTCAATGGAAGTCGTGTTCTAGGTTGTAATTTAGAATGGAATGTGCCAGGAAAAAGCCCCTTAAGTTTGTCTCACTACTTCTTGTTCGTTTTTTAATTTAATTTTTATTTTTTATCACAGCAAGTTTGATTACAATGTTTGGCTTGTTGTAGGTGTGCACCATGTGGTTCTTTTACACATATACATGTGTCTGTTCTTCCTGGGATCCTTGTCCCATGTACGTTATGACAGAATGTTGAGTACTCTTCTCTTGGTATTCTGTAGGTGTTTGGTGATTATATATTTCACCTGTGTTTGTATATGTCTGTTAACGCCAATATCCTAATGTATCCAATCCTCACGCCTTTCCATTGGTGAACCATAAGTTTGTTTAATGAATCTGTGATTGCCCTTCTCTGTGGAAATATCTTCACTGGTATCAATTTTTCGGTAACACCTATAAGTGATATCATACGATATGTGTCTTTCTCTTTCTGACTTACTACAAGTCACGTGATTACCTCTAGACTCATCTACGGTGCTGCAAATGGCATTGTGTCCTTTTTTCCCTTGGCTAATATTCCGTCTGTACATGTACCAGTTCTTCTTTGTCCACTCATCTGTTGATGGACTTTTTGGTTGCTTCCGTGTCATGGCTCTTGTAATGCTGCGGCAATGCACATTTGCCTGCCTGTGTCTTTCCAATTCTGTGTTCTTAGGTGATAGGCCCAGGAGTGGGCCTGCTGGATCATATGGTAGCAAAATGTTTACCTTGTAGAGGCACCTCCATTCTGTTCTCATTAGTGGCTCTTACCAGGTTACGTCCCACTTAAAGTTGAGGTTATGCTCTTCTCCACAACATCTTCAGCGTTTATTGTTTGTAGTATTTTTGCTGATGTTTATTCTGACGAGTGTGTGCTGATACCACTTTGTGGTTGGATTTGCATGTGTCTCATAATCCTTTGAAATTGAGCTTTTTGGCATGTCCTTTTTTTTTTTTTTTTTGCGGTATGCGGGCCTCTCACTGTTGTGGCCTCCCCCGTTGCGGAGCACAGGCTCCGGACGCGCAGGCTCCGGACGCGCAGGCTCAGCGGCCATGGCTCACAGGCCCAGCCGCTCCGCGGCATATGGGATCCTCCCAGACCGGGGCACGAACCCGTATCCCCTGCATCGGCAGGCAGACTCTCAACCACTTGCGCCACCAGGGAGGCCCGGCATGTCCTTTTTTTCTTCAAACTGTGAGTACAGCTTACCTCTTCAAATTGTTTTCGTGAAGTATGTGTGACATTTAGAAATATTTTGGCCATTACAGCCCTCAAGACATTTGGAGGGCAGGTTTCATTTACAGCCCTCCAGTACTGGTGCATATGAAGTGACCCTTAGCACAGGTTTTAAAGCTGCTGTTGCAGGTAACGGCCAGAGGGTGGCAGCATTTCTGCTTTTCCCAATCTGGTAACTAGGGAAACAGACCATCCTGGCAGTGGTGTTCCTCGGTTATATATTAGAGTGGAATGTGCCCCCAAAAGCTGATGTCTCCTTACTTATGTTTGTTTTATAAATTGAATTTATATTTTTTTATTGGAGTCATATTCCATTGTGTACACGGACCACTTCTTCTTTGTGCCTTCCTCTGTGGATGGACATTTTTATAGCTTCCAAGTGTTGGCTATGGTAAATATTGCTGGAGTGCAGGATTGCCAGCCTGTGTCTTTTTTTTTTTTTTGCGGTACGTGGGCCTCTCACTGCCGTGGACCCTCCCATTGCAGAGCACAGGCTCCGGACGTGCAGGCCCAGCCGCCATAGCTCACGGGACCAGCCGCTCCGTGGCATGTGGGATCTTCCCGAACTGGGGCATGAACCCGTGTCCCCTGCATTGGCAGGCAGACTCTCAACCACTGTGCCACCAGTGAAGCCCAGCCTGTGTCTTTTTGATTCTCATCCCCTCAGGCGTCAGGCCCAGCAGTGGGTATGCTTGATTGGATGGTAGCTCAGTATTTGCCTTTACAAGGCACCTCATTTTTGCTTTCATTACTGGCTCTTACTGTGTCCCACGTTGAACCAAGTGTAGGCATTTCTCCAAAACCCCTTTAGCATTTATTGTTTGCAGAATTTTTGCTGATGGCCATTCTGACTGGTGTGAGCTGATAGGTTTTTTGTAATTTGGATTTGCACGTCTTTAATTATTCCTAGTGTTCATCATTTCTCCATGCCTTTTTAAATTTCTGTTAAAAAAAACAGAAAAAAAACGGAGAGTACAATTAACCTCTTGAAATTGTATTCTTGGATGGTTGCCCTCTTTTGAATTTTTTGGTCAATTTTCGACCCCAGGATTGTTTTTGAGGGCAGGTGTCATTCACAGGCCTGCAATGAGTGTGAATATTTAGTGAGCATTAGCACTGGGTTTAAATCTGCTGTTGTGGGAAACGGCCACAAGGCGGCAGCCTTTCTCCATTCCCAAATCTGGTTACTAGGGCAGCAGAGCCTTTCTGGGACCAATCGAATACAGAAGAAGGCATCACTGAAGTCTAATTCAGAATAGCATGTCCTGGTGGATGGTAGAATGACCAGCAGGGTGTAGGAATTAGGAACTACTGGATGTATATCCTCGGTGGCTTCACTGACTGTCCTGACATCTTTTACCAGGTCCCCAGCAGCCCACGGGGCTCTCGTGGTCAGGGCAATCCCAGGTTATGGAGCTCACCTGCGCAACTACCCAGCAGCCCATGGGGCTCTCCTGGTCAGGCCCCTCCCAGGATATGGGGCTCACCTGGGCAGGTCCCCAGCAGCCCACGGGGCTCTCATGGTCAGGCCACTCCCAGGTTATGGAGCTCACGTGTGCAACTACCCAGCAGCCCATGGGGCTCTCGTGGTCAGACCCCTCCCAGGATACGGAGCTCCCCTGGGCAGGTACCACGGCAGGGCTGGGCACACAGGAACCATGCACATAGCCCTCATTTCAGAGCACGCCAGATCGCCTGTCACTCGGAGCTGACACAGAGCACCTGAGAGCAGGACTTGAACTAACAAACAGCAGCTCCGACAGGTCTGTGACCCTGGGCATCACTCTGAGCGGCCTCCCTCTGCCTGGTCTTCCAGAGACTTCCACTGCAGCCGGGGCACCAGGCCTCTGTCTCCACCCATCACCCCTCCTCTCCCTGACTCCTGGGTTCCTCTCATTAGGAGAGGCGGAGGGTCTTCTTGAAGTTGTCTCCCACTCACGAGCCAGATAAAATGATTAGAAAACAAGCCGGAGCTGCAGCCCCTTGTCTCTCCTGAGTCTCAGGACCTGGCCGGTTCAGCGAGGTCCATTTTCTGCAATGTGAGCCCCTGAGGGGTGAGGATTGGCTGACCTGGGCAGCCTGACCCTGCCAGCCAGCCCTCCCCAGGTGTGCCTGGCTTGAGGTCAATATAAACACCACTGCAGGCAGCAAGAGCCCCTGCAGCTGTGCCTGACGCCATATTCTCTGCCCCGTCAGCAGTCTCAGGGCTGTGCTGGTGGGAGGGAGGGAGGGGCCATGGCTTTGTGGGTGGCGCGGTGTGAGTGGGGCTCTGCTGGACTTTCTGCAGGAGTTGCCAGGCTGCCACCTGCTAAAGAAGAGTGTGTCACCCATACCTTCTGCTGGAATTTCTCCCCGGGCAGAGGTGAGGAAGGAGAAAAGCAGTGGGGGCCGGGACAGGAGGGGTATCTCAGGCAGGGAAATGGAAAGCTTCCAGAAGAGGGCCCGGGGCCAGGACCATCCTGGCTGGCCTGCAGGCACCAAGTCGGCCTGCGTGCTGTTGCTGGTGTGGCTCCACGGCCCTTCCTCTAGGCTTTCAAGTCCTTGTACATATTGAGGTGTTTTACCTGGGAAGGGTGGGAACAGTTCAGCAGCAGCTGGCCTGGGACTCAGCTCACGTTTACTCACAGACGCCTCAGCGCGGTCCCCCAGCTTTGCAATGAGGACGCTCCTGGAGGGGGGGCTGCTGGCTGCATGGGAGTTGATTCCCCACCTCTGACCAACTTCAGAATTGTTTCCCACTGGAGCAAGTGCCCTGATAGGGTTTTCCTCTGTATATCTGGTGGGTTCTGTTTTTTTTTTCTTTTTTTGGTTCAAGGTAGATTTTATTCCTCTTTTATGCATTTATAGATATAAGCATGGAAATAATTCATTCATATAAAGACATCTGTGTGAAGGGAAGAACTATTTTCTGTTTTATTTTTAAATTTTATTTATTTTTTAAACTTTTGAAATTTAATTTTATTTATTTTTTTATACAGCAGGTTATTATTAGTTATCTATTTTATACATATACATGTATACAGGTCAATCCCAATCTCCCAACTCATCCCACAACCACCACCCCATGGCTTCCCCCCCTTGGTGTCCATACGTTTGTTCTCTACCTCTGTGTCTCTATTTCTGCCCTGCAAACCGGTTCATCTGTACCATTTTTCTAGGTTCCACATATATGCATTAATATACAATATTTGTTTTTCTCTTTGTGACTTACTTCACTCTGTATGACAGTCTCTAGATCCATCGACGTCTCTACAAATGACCCAGTTTCATTCCTTTGTATGGCTGAGTAATATTCCATTTTATATATGTACCACCTCTTTATCCATTCGTCTGTCTGGGCATTTAGGTTGCTTCCATTACCTGGCTATTGTAAATAGAGCTGCAATGAACATTGTGGTCAATGTGTGTTTTTGATTTATGGCTTTGTCTGGGTATATGCCCAGAAGTGGGATTGCTGGATCATATGGTAATTCTATTTTTAGTTTTTTAAGGAACCTCCATACTGTTCTCCATAGTGACTGCATCAATTTACATTCCCAGCAATAGTGGAAGAGGGTTTCTTTTGTCCACACCCTCCCCAGCATTTGTTGTTTGTAGATTTTCTGATGATTCCCATTCTAACAGGTGTGTGGTGATACCTCTTAGTTTTGATTTGCATTTCTCTACTAATTAGTGATGTTGAGCAGCTTTTCATGTGCGTCTTGACCATCTCTGTGTCTTCTTTGAAGAAATGTCTATTTAGATCTTCTACCCATTTTTGTATTGGGTTGTTTGTTTTTCTAATATTAAACTGCATGAGCTGTTTATATATATTGGAGATTAAACCTTTGTCCATTGATTCGTTTGCAAATATTTCCTCCCATTCTGAGGGTTGCCTTTTTCCATTCCCGTTTTGTAACGAAAGAAAGAAAGAAAAAGAAGCAGAACACAAATGTGCGTAAAATATGCCTCTTGAAACTGTCGTTTTGAAATGTGGACGTCTGTTGGATTTTTTCGTCGATATACGACCCCAGGATTTGTTTTCAGGGCAGGTGTCATTTACAGGCCTGCAATTATTTTGAATATCAACTGACCATTAGCCCTGGGATTAAAGCTGCTGTTGTGTGAAACGGCCACAAGGTGGCAGCAGTTCTCCTTTACCAAACCTGGTTACTAGGGCAACAGAGCCTCAATGGAAGTCGTGTTCTAGGTTGTAATTTAGAATGGAATGTGCCAGGAAAAAGCCCCTTAAGTTTGTCTCACTACTTCTTGTTCGTTTTTTAATTTAATTTTTATTTTTTATCACAGCAAGTTTGATTACAATGTTTGGCTTGTTGTAGGTGTGCACCATGTGGTTCTTTTACACATATACATGTGTCTGTTCTTCCTGGGATCCTTGTCCCATGTACGTTATGACAGAATGTTGAGTACTCTTCTCTTGGTATTCTGTAGGTGTTTGGTGATTATATATTTCACCTGTGTTTGTATATGTCTGTTAACGCCAATATCCTAATGTATCCAATCCTCACGCCTTTCCATTGGTGAACCATAAGTTTGTTTAATGAATCTGTGATTGCCCTTCTCTGTGGAAATATCTTCACTGGTATCAATTTTTCGGTAACACCTATAAGTGATATCATACGATATGTGTCTTTCTCTTTCTGACTTACTACAAGTCACGTGATTACCTCTAGACTCATCTACAGTGCTGCAAATGGCATTGTGTCCTTTTTTCCCTTGGCTAATATTCCGTCTGTACATGTACCAGTTCTTCTTTGTCCACTCATCTGTTGATGGACTTTTTGGTTGCTTCCGTGTCATGGCTCTTGTAATGCTGCGGCAATGCACATTTGCCTGCCTGTGTCTTTCCAATTCTGTGTTCTTAGGTGATAGGCCCAGGAGTGGGCCTGCTGGATCATATGGTAGCAAAATGTTTACCTTATAGAGGCACCTCCATTCTGTTCTCATTAGTGGCTCTTACCAGGTTACGTCCCACTTAAAGTTGAGATTATGCTCTTCTCCACAACATCTTCAGCGTTTATTGTTTGCAGTATTTTTGCTGATGTTTATTCTGACGAGTGTGTGCTGATACCACTTTGTGGTTGGATTTGCATGTGTCTCATAATCCTATGAAATTGAGCTTTTTGGCATGTCCTTTTTTTCTTCAAACTGTGAGTACAGCTTACCTCTTCAAATTGTTTTCGTGAAGTATGTGTGACATTTAGAAATATTTTGGCCATTACAGCCCTCAAGACATTTGGAGGGCAGGTTTCATTAACAGCCCTCCAGTACTGGTGCATATGAAGTGACCCTTAGCACAGGTTTTAAAGCTGCTGTTGCAGGTAACGGCCAGAGGGTGGCAGCATTTCTGCTTTTCCCAATCTGGTAACTAGGGAAACAGACCATCCTGGCAGTGGTGTTCCTCGGTTATATATTAGAGTGGAATGTGCCCCCAAAAGCTGATGTCTCCTTACTTATGTTTGTTTTATAAATTGAATTTATATTTTTTATTGGAGTCATATTCCATTGTGTACACGGACCACTTCTTCTTTGTGCCTTCCTCTGTGGATGGACATTTTTATAGCTTCCAAGTGTTGGCTATGGTAAATATTGCTGGAGTGCAGGATTGCCAGCCTGTGTCTTTTTTTTTTTTTGCGGTACGTGGGCCTCTCACTGCCGTGGACCCTCCCATTGCAGAGCACAGGCTCCGGACGTGCAGGCCCAGCCGCCATAGCTCACGGGACCAGCCGCTCCGTGGCATGTGGGATCTTCCCGAACTGGGGCATGAACCCGTGTCCCCTGCATTGGCAGGCAGACTCTCAACCACTGTGCCACCAGTGAAGCCCAGCCTGTGTCTTTTTGATTCTCATCCCCTCAGGCGTCAGGCCCAGCAGTGGGTATGCTTGATTGGATGGTAGCTCAGTATTTGCCTTTACAAGGCACCTCATTTTTGCTTTCATTACTGGCTCTTACTGTGTCCCACGTTGAACCAAGTGTAGGCATTTCTCCAAAACCCCTTCAGCATTTATTGTTTGCAGAATTTTTGCTGATGGCCATTCTGACTGGTGTGAGCTGATAGGTTTTTTGTAATTTGGATTTGCACGTCTTTAATTATTCCTAGTGTTCATCATTTCTCCATGCCTTTTTAAATTTCTGTTAAAAAAAAACAGAAAAAAAAACGGAGAGTACAATTAACCTCTTGAAATTGTATTCTTGGATGGTTGCCCTCTTTTGAATTTTTTGGTCAATTTTCGACCCCAGGATTGTTTTTGAGGGCAGGTGTCATTCACAGGCCTGCAATGAGTGTGAATATTTAGTGAGCATTAGCACTGGGTTTAAATCTGCTGTTGTGGGAAACGGCCACAAGGCGGCAGCCTTTCTCCATTCCCAAATCTGGTTACTAGGGCAGCAGAGCCTTTCTGGGACCAATCGAATACAGAAGAAGGCATCACTGAAGTCTAATTCAGAATAGCATGTCCTGGTGGATGGTAGAATGACCAGCAGGGTGTAGGAATTAGGAACTACTGGATGTATATCCTCGGTGGCTTCACTGACTGTCCTGACATCTTTTACCAGGTCCCCAGCAGCCCACGGGGCTCTCGTGGTCAGGGCAATCCCAGGTTATGGAGCTCACCTGCGCAACTACCCAGCAGCCCATGGGGCTCTCCTGGTCAGGCCCCTCCCAGGATATGGGGCTCACCTGGGCAGGTCCCCAGCAGCCCACGGGGCTCTCATGGTCAGGCCACTCCCAGGTTATGGAGCTCACGTGTGCAACTACCCAGCAGCCCATGGGGCTCTCGTGGTCAGACCCCTCCCAGGATACGGAGCTCCCCTGGGCAGGTACCACGGCAGGGCTGGGCACACAGGAACCATGCACATAGCCCTCATTTCAGAGCACGCCAGATCGCCTGTCACTCGGAGCTGACACAGAGCACCTGAGAGCAGGACTTGAACTAACAAACAGCAGCTCCGACAGGTCTGTGACCCTGGGCATCACTCTGAGCGGCCTCCCTCTGCCTGGTCTTCCAGAGACTTCCACTGCAGCCGGGGCACCAGGCCTCTGTCTCCACCCATCACCCCTCCTCTCCCTGACTCCTGGGTTCCTCTCATTAGGAGAGGCGGAGGGTCTTCTTGAAGTTGTCTCCCACTCACGAGCCAGATAAAATGATTAGAAAACAAGCCGGAGCTGCAGCCCCTTGTCTCTCCTGAGTCTCAGGACCTGGCCGGTTCAGCGAGGTCCATTTTCTGCAATGTGAGCCCCTGAGGGGTGAGGATTGGCTGACCTGGGCAGCCTGACCCTGCCAGCCAGCCCTCCCCAGGTGTGCCTGGCTTGAGGTCAATATAAACACCACTGCAGGCAGCAAGAGCCCCTGCAGCTGTGCCTGACGCCATATTCTCTGCCCCGTCAGCAGTCTCAGGGCTGTGCTGGTGGGAGGGAGGGAGGGGCCACGGCTTTGTGGGTGGCGCGGTGTGAGTGGGGCTCTGCTGGACTTTCTGCAGGAGTTGCCAGGCTGCCACCTGCTAAAGAAGAGGATGTGTCACCCATAGCTTCCGCTGGAATTTCTCCCCGGGCAGAGGTGAGGAAGGAGAAAAGCAGTGGGGGCCGGGACAGGAGGGGTATCTCAGGCAGGGAAATGGAAAGCTTCCAGAAGAGGGCCCGGGGCCAGGACCATCCTGGCTGGCCTGCAGGCACCAAGTCGGCCTGCGTGCTGTTGCTGGTGTGGCTCCACGGCCCTTCCTCTAGGCTTTCAAGTCCTTGTACATATTGAGGTGTTTTACCTGGGAAGGGTGGGAACAGTTCAGCAGCAGCTGGCCTGGGACTCAGCTCACGTTTACTCACAGACGCCTCAGCGCGGTCCCCCAGCTTTGCAATGAGGACGCTCCTGGAGGGGGGGCTGCTGGCTGCATGGGAGTTGATTCCCCACCTCTGACCAACTTCAGAATTGTTTCCCACTGGAGCAAGTGCCCTGATAGGGTTTTCCTCTGTATATCTGGTGGGTTCTGTTTTTTTTTTCTTTTTTTGGTTCAAGGTAGATTTTATTCCTCTTTTATGCATTTATAGATATAAGCATGGAAATAATTCATTCATATAAAGACATCTGTGTGAAGGGAAGAACTATTTTCTGTTTTATTTTTAAATTTTATTTATTTTTTAAACTTTTGAAATTTAATTTTATTTATTTTTTTATACAGCAGGTTATTATTAGTTATCTATTTTATACATATACATGTATACAGGTCAATCCCAATCTCCCAACTCATCCCACAACCACCACCCCATGGCTTCCCCCCCTTGGTGTCCATACGTTTGTTCTCTACCTCTGTGTCTCTATTTCTGCCCTGCAAACCGGTTCATCTGTACCATTTTTCTAGGTTCCACATATATGCATTAATATACAATATTTGTTTTTCTCTTTGTGACTTACTTCACTCTGTATGACAGTCTCTAGATCCATCGACGTCTCTACAAATGACCCAGTTTCATTCCTTTGTATGGCTGAGTAATATTCCATTTTATATATGTACCACCTCTTTATCCATTCGTCTGTCTGGGCATTTAGGTTGCTTCCATTACCTGGCTATTGTAAATAGAGCTGCAATGAACATTGTGGTCAATGTGTGTTTTTGATTTATGGCTTTGTCTGGGTATATGCCCAGAAGTGGGATTGCTGGATCATATGGTAATTCTATTTTTAGTTTTTTAAGGAACCTCCATACTGTTCTCCATAGTGACTGCATCAATTTACATTCCCAGCAATAGTGGAAGAGGGTTTCTTTTGTCCACACCCTCCCCAGCATTTGTTGTTTGTAGATTTTCTGATGATTCCCATTCTAACAGGTGTGTGGTGATACCTCTTAGTTTTGATTTGCATTTCTCTACTAATTAGTGATGTTGAGCAGCTTTTCATGTGCGTCTTGACCATCTCTGTGTCTTCTTTGAAGAAATGTCTATTTAGATCTTCTACCCATTTTTGTATTGGGTTGTTTGTTTTTCTAATATTAAACTGCATGAGCTGTTTATATATATTGGAGATTAAACCTTTGTCCATTGATTCGTTTGCAAATATTTCCTCCCATTCTGAGGGTTGCCTTTTTCCATTCCCGTTTTGTAACGAAAGAAAGAAAGAAAAAGAAGCAGAACACAAATGTGCGTAAAATATGCCTCTTGAAACTGTCGTTTTGAAATGTGGACGTCTGTTGGATTTTTTCGTCGATATACGACCCCAGGATTTGTTTTCAGGGCAGGTGTCATTTACAGGCCTGCAATTATTTTGAATATCAACTGACCATTAGCCCTGGGATTAAAGCTGCTGTTGTGTGAAACGGCCACAAGGTGGCAGCAGTTCTCCTTTACCAAACCTGGTTACTAGGGCAACAGAGCCTCAATGGAAGTCGTGTTCTAGGTTGTAATTTAGAATGGAATGTGCCAGGAAAAAGCCCCTTAAGTTTGTCTCACTACTTCTTGTTCGTTTTTTAATTTAATTTTTATTTTTTATCACAGCAAGTTTGATTACAATGTTTGGCTTGTTGTAGGTGTGCACCATGTGGTTCTTTTACACATATACATGTGTCTGTTCTTCCTGGGATCCTTGTCCCATGTACGTTATGACAGAATGTTGAGTACTCTTCTCTTGGTATTCTGTAGGTGTTTGGTGATTATATATTTCACCTGTGTTTGTATATGTCTGTTAACGCCAATATCCTAATGTATCCAATCCTCACGCCTTTCCATTGGTGAACCATAAGTTTGTTTAATGAATCTGTGATTGCCCTTCTCTGTGGAAATATCTTCACTGGTATCAATTTTTCGGTAACACCTATAAGTGATATCATACGATATGTGTCTTTCTCTTTCTGACTTACTACAAGTCACGTGATTACCTCTAGACTCATCTACGGTGCTGCAAATGGCATTGTGTCCTTTTTTCCCTTGGCTAATATTCTGTCTGTACATGTACCAGTTCTTCTTTGTCCACTCATCTGTTGATGGACTTTTTGGTTGCTTCCGTGTCATGGCTCTTGTAATGCTGCGGCAATGCACATTTGCCTGCCTGTGTCTTTCCAATTCTGTGTTCTTAGGTGATAGGCCCAGGAGTGGGCCTGCTGGATCATATGGTAGCAAAATGTTTACCTTGTAGAGGCACCTCCATTCTGTTCTCATTAGTGGCTCTTACCAGGTTACGTCCCACTTAAAGTTGAGGTTATGCTCTTCTCCACAACATCTTCAGCGTTTATTGTTTGTAGTATTTTTGCTGATGTTTATTCTGACGAGTGTGTGCTGATACCACTTTGTGGTTGGATTTGCATGTGTCTCATAATCCTTTGAAATTGAGCTTTTTGGCATGTCCTTTTTTTTTTTTTGCGGTATGCGGGCCTCTCACTGTTGTGGCCTCCCCCGTTGCGGAGCACAGGCTCCGGACGCGCAGGCTCCGGACGCGCAGGCTCAGCGGCCATGGCTCACAGGCCCAGCCGCTCCGCGGCATATGGGATCCTCCCAGACCGGGGCACGAACCCGTATCCCCTGCATCGGCAGGCAGACTCTCAACCACTTGCGCCACCAGGGAGGCCCGGCATGTCCTTTTTTTCTTCAAACTGTGAGTACAGCTTACCTCTTCAAATTGTTTTCGTGAAGTATGTGTGACATTTAGAAATATTTTGGCCATTACAGCCCTCAAGACATTTGGAGGGCAGGTTTCATTTACAGCCCTCCAGTACTGGTGCATATGAAGTGACCCTTAGCACAGGTTTTAAAGCTGCTGTTGCAGGTAACGGCCAGAGGGTGGCAGCATTTCTGCTTTTCCCAATCTGGTAACTAGGGAAACAGACCATCCTGGCAGTGGTGTTCCTCGGTTATATATTAGAGTGGAATGTGCCCCCAAAAGCTGATGTCTCCTTACTTATGTTTGTTTTATAAATTGAATTTATATTTTTTTATTGGAGTCATATTCCATTGTGTACACGGACCACTTCTTCTTTGTGCCTTCCTCTGTGGATGGACATTTTTATAGCTTCCAAGTGTTGGCTATGGTAAATATTGCTGGAGTGCAGGATTGCCAGCCTGTGTCTTTTTTTTTTTTTGCGGTACGTGGGCCTCTCACTGCCGTGGACCCTCCCATTGCAGAGCACAGGCTCCGGACGTGCAGGCCCAGCCGCCATAGCTCACGGGACCAGCCGCTCCGTGGCATGTGGGATCTTCCCGAACTGGGGCATGAACCCGTGTCCCCTGCATTGGCAGGCCGACTCTCAACCACTGTGCCACCAGTGAAGCCCAGCCTGTGTCTTTTTGATTCTCATCCCCTCAGGCGTCAGGCCCAGCAGTGGGTATGCTTGATTGGATGGTAGCTCAGTATTTGCCTTTACAAGGCACCTCATTTTTGCTTTCATTACTGGCTCTTACTGTGTCCCACGTTGAACCAAGTGTAGGCATTTCTCCAAAACCCCTTCAGCATTTATTGTTTGCAGAATTTTTGCTGATGGCCATTCTGACTGGTGTGAGCTGATAGGTTTTTTGTAATTTGGATTTGCACGTCTTTAATTATTCCTAGTGTTCATCATTTCTCCATGCCTTTTTAAATTTCTGTTAAAAAAAAACAAAAAAAAACGGAGAGTACAATTAACCTCTTGAAATTGTATTCTTGGATGGTTGCCCTCTTTTGAATTTTTTGGTCAATTTTCGACCCCAGGATTGTTTTTGAGGGCAGGTGTCATTCACAGGCCTGCAATGAGTGTGAATATTTAGTGAGCATTAGCACTGGGTTTAAATCTGCTGTTGTGGGAAACGGCCACAAGGCGGCAGCCTTTCTCCATTCCCAAATCTGGTTACTAGGGCAGCAGAGCCTTTCTGGGACCAATCGAATACAGAAGAAGGCATCACTGAAGTCTAATTCAGAATAGCATGTCCTGGTGGATGGTAGAATGACCAGCAGGGTGTAGGAATTAGGAACTACTGGATGTATATCCTCGGTGGCTTCACTGACTGTCCTGACATCTTTTACCAGGTCCCCAGCAGCCCACGGGGCTCTCGTGGTCAGGGCAATCCCAGGTTATGGAGCTCACCTGCGCAACTACCCAGCAGCCCATGGGGCTCTCCTGGTCAGGCCCCTCCCAGGATATGGGGCTCACCTGGGCAGGTCCCCAGCAGCCCACGGGGCTCTCATGGTCAGGCCACTCCCAGGTTATGGAGCTCACGTGTGCAACTACCCAGCAGCCCATGGGGCTCTCGTGGTCAGACCCCTCCCAGGATACGGAGCTCCCCTGGGCAGGTACCACGGCAGGGCTGGGCACACAGGAACCATGCACATAGCCCTCATTTCAGAGCACGCCAGATCGCCTGTCACTCGGAGCTGACACAGAGCACCTGAGAGCAGGACTTGAACTAACAAACAGCAGCTCCGACAGGTCTGTGACCCTGGGCATCACTCTGAGCGGCCTCCCTCTGCCTGGTCTTCCAGAGACTTCCACTGCAGCCGGGGCACCAGGCCTCTGTCTCCACCCATCACCCCTCCTCTCCCTGACTCCTGGGTTCCTCTCATTAGGAGAGGCGGAGGGTCTTCTTGAAGTTGTCTCCCACTCACGAGCCAGATAAAATGATTAGAAAACAAGCCGGAGCTGCAGCCCCTTGTCTCTCCTGAGTCTCAGGACCTGGCCGGTTCAGCGAGGTCCATTTTCTGCAATGTGAGCCCCTGAGGGGTGAGGATTGGCTGACCTGGGCAGCCTGACCCTGCCAGCCAGCCCTCCCCAGGTGTGCCTGGCTTGAGGTCAATATAAACACCACTGCAGGCAGCAAGAGCCCCTGCAGCTGTGCCTGACGCCATATTCTCTGCCCCGTCAGCAGTCTCAGGGCTGTGCTGGTGGGAGGGAGGGAGGGGCCACGGCTTTGTGGGTGGCGCGGTGTGAGTGGGGCTCTGCTGGACTTTCTGCAGGAGTTGCCAGGCTGCCACCTGCTAAAGAAGAGGATGTGTCACCCATAGCTTCCGCTGGAATTTCTCCCCGGGCAGAGGTGAGGAAGGAGAAAAGCAGTGGGGGCCGGGACAGGAGGGGTATCTCAGGCAGGGAAATGGAAAGCTTCCAGAAGAGGGCCCGGGGCCAGGACCATCCTGGCTGGCCTGCAGGCACCAAGTCGGCCTGCGTGCTGTTGCTGGTGTGGCTCCACGGCCCTTCCTTTAGGCTTTCAAGTCCTTGTACATATTGAGGTGTTTTACCTGGGAAGGGTGGGAACAGTTCAGCAGCAGCTGGCCTGGGACTCAGCTCACGTTTACTCACAGACGCCTCAGCGCGGTCCCCCAGCTTTGCAATGAGGACGCTCCTGGAGGGGGGGCTGCTGGCTGCATGGGAGTTGATTCCCCACCTCTGACCAACTTCAGAATTGTTTCCCACTGGAGCAAGTGCCCTGATAGGGTTTTCCTCTGTATATCTGG
This sequence comes from Mesoplodon densirostris, assembly GCF_025265405.1. NCBI lineage: Eukaryota > Metazoa > Chordata > Mammalia > Artiodactyla > Ziphiidae > Mesoplodon > Mesoplodon densirostris. The sequence goes on along the minus strand of NC_082681.1, from coordinate 127,350,013 downwards.
TGGGTTCTGTTTTTTTTTTTCTTTTTTTGGTTCAAGGTAGATTTTATTCCTCTTTTATGCATTTATAGATATAAGCATGGAAATAATTCATTCATATAAAGACATCTGTGTGAAGGGAAGAACTATTTTCTGTTTTATTTTTAAATTTTATTTATTTTTTAAACTTTTGAAATTTAATTTTATTTATTTTTTTATACAGCAGGTTATTATTAGTTATCTATTTTATACATATACATGTATACAGGTCAATCCCAATCTCCCAACTCATCCCACAACCACCACCCCATGGCTTCCCCACCTTGGTGTCCATACGTTTGTTCTCTACCTCTGTGTCTCTATTTCTGCCCTGCAAACCGGTTCATCTATACCATTTTTCTAGGTTCCACATATATGCATTAATATACAATATTTGTTTTTCTCTTTGTGACTTACTTCACTCTGTATGACAGTCTCTAGATCCATCGACGTCTCTACACATGACCCAGTTTCATTCCTTTGTATGGCTGAGTAATATTCCATTTTATATATGTACCACCTCTTTATCCATTCGTCTGTCTGTGGGCATTTAGGTTGCTTCCATTACCTGGCTATTGTAAATAGAGCTGCAATGAACATTGTGGTCAATGTGTGTTTTTGATTTATGGCTTTGTCTGGGTATATGCCCAGAAGTGGGATTGCTGGATCATATGGTAATTCTATTTTTAGTTTTTTAAGGAACCTCCATACTGTTCTCCATAGTGACTGCATCAATTTACATTCCCAGCAATAGTGGAAGAGGGTTTCTTTTGTCCACACCCTCCCCAGCATTTGTTGTTTGTAGATTTTCTGATGATTCCCATTCTAACAGGTGTGTGGTGATACCTCTTAGTTTTGATTTGCATTTCTCTACTAATTAGTGATGTTGAGCAGCTTTTCATGTGCGTCTTGACCATCTCTGTGTCTTCTTTGAAGAAATGTCTATTTAGATCTTCTACCCATTTTTGTATTGGGTTGTTTGTTTTTCTAATATTAAACTGCATGAGCTGTTTATATATATTGGAGATTAAACCTTTGTCCATTGATTCGTTTGCAAATATTTCCTCCCATTCTGAGGGTTGCCTTTTTCCATTCCCGTTTTGTAACGAAAGAAAGAAAGAAAAAGAAGCAGAACACAAATGTGCGTAAAATATGCCTCTTGAAACTGTCGTTTTGAAATGTGGACGTCTGTTGGATTTTTTCGTCGATATACGACCCCAGGATTTGTTTTCAGGGCAGGTGTCATTTACAGGCCTGCAATTATTTTGAATATCAACTGACCATTAGCCCTGGGATTAAAGCTGCTGTTGTGTGAAACGGCCACAAGGTGGCAGCAGTTCTCCTTTACCAAACCTGGTTACTAGGGCAACAGAGCCTCAATGGAAGTCGTGTTCTAGGTTGTAATTTAGAATGGAATGTGCCAGGAAAAAGCCCCTTAAGTTTGTCTCACTACTTCTTGTTCGTTTTTTAATTTAATTTTTATTTTTTATCACAGCAAGTTTGATTACAATGTTTGGCTTGTTGTAGGTGTGCACCATGTGGTTCTTTTACACATATACATGTGTCTGTTCTTCCTGGGATCCTTGTCCCATGTACGTTATGACAGAATGTTGAGTACTCTTCTCTTGGTATTCTGTAGGTGTTTGGTGATTATATATTTCACCTGTGTTTGTATATGTCTGTTAACGCCAATATCCTAATGTATCCAATCCTCACGCCTTTCCATTGGTGAACCATAAGTTTGTTTAATGAATCTGTGATTGCCCTTCTCTGTGGAAATATCTTCACTGGTATCAATTTTTCGGTAACACCTATAAGTGATATCATACGATATGTGTCTTTCTCTTTCTGACTTACTACAAGTCACGTGATTACCTCTAGACTCATCTACGGTGCTGCAAATGGCATTGTGTCCTTTTTTCCCTTGGCTAATATTCCGTCTGTACATGTACCAGTTCTTCTTTGTCCACTCATCTGTTGATGGACTTTTTGGTTGCTTCCGTGTCATGGCTCTTGTAATGCTGCGGCAATGCACATTTGCCTGCCTGTGTCTTTCCAATTCTGTGTTCTTAGGTGATAGGCCCAGGAGTGGGCCTGCTGGATCATATGGTAGCAAAATGTTTACCTTGTAGAGGCACCTCCATTCTGTTCTCATTAGTGGCTCTTACCAGGTTACGTCCCACTTAAAGTTGAGGTTATGCTCTTCTCCACAACATCTTCAGCGTTTATTGTTTGTAGTATTTTTGCTGATGTTTATTCTGACGAGTGTGTGCTGATACCACTTTGTGGTTGGATTTGCATGTGTCTCATAATCCTTTGAAATTGAGCTTTTTGGCATGTCCTTTTTTTTTTTTTTTTTGCGGTATGCGGGCCTCTCACTGTTGTGGCCTCCCCCGTTGCGGAGCACAGGCTCCGGACGCGCAGGCTCCGGACGCGCAGGCTCAGCGGCCATGGCTCACAGGCCCAGCCGCTCCGCGGCATATGGGATCCTCCCAGACCGGGGCACGAACCCGTATCCCCTGCATCGGCAGGCAGACTCTCAACCACTTGCGCCACCAGGGAGGCCCGGCATGTCCTTTTTTTCTTCAAACTGTGAGTACAGCTTACCTCTTCAAATTGTTTTCGTGAAGTATGTGTGACATTTAGAAATATTTTGGCCATTACAGCCCTCAAGACATTTGGAGGGCAGGTTTCATTTACAGCCCTCCAGTACTGGTGCATATGAAGTGACCCTTAGCACAGGTTTTAAAGCTGCTGTTGCAGGTAACGGCCAGAGGGTGGCAGCATTTCTGCTTTTCCCAATCTGGTAACTAGGGAAACAGACCATCCTGGCAGTGGTGTTCCTCGGTTATATATTAGAGTGGAATGTGCCCCCAAAAGCTGATGTCTCCTTACTTATGTTTGTTTTATAAATTGAATTTATATTTTTTTATTGGAGTCATATTCCATTGTGTACACGGACCACTTCTTCTTTGTGCCTTCCTCTGTGGATGGACATTTTTATAGCTTCCAAGTGTTGGCTATGGTAAATATTGCTGGAGTGCAGGATTGCCAGCCTGTGTCTTTTTTTTTTTTTGCGGTACGTGGGCCTCTCACTGCCGTGGACCCTCCCATTGCAGAGCACAGGCTCCGGACGTGCAGGCCCAGCCGCCATAGCTCACGGGACCAGCCGCTCCGTGGCATGTGGGATCTTCCCGAACTGGGGCATGAACCCGTGTCCCCTGCATTGGCAGGCCGACTCTCAACCACTGTGCCACCAGTGAAGCCCAGCCTGTGTCTTTTTGATTCTCATCCCCTCAGGCGTCAGGCCCAGCAGTGGGTATGCTTGATTGGATGGTAGCTCAGTATTTGCCTTTACAAGGCACCTCATTTTTGCTTTCATTACTGGCTCTTACTGTGTCCCACGTTGAACCAAGTGTAGGCATTTCTCCAAAACCCCTTCAGCATTTATTGTTTGCAGAATTTTTGCTGATGGCCATTCTGACTGGTGTGAGCTGATAGGTTTTTTGTAATTTGGATTTGCACGTCTTTAATTATTCCTAGTGTTCATCATTTCTCCATGCCTTTTTAAATTTCTGTTAAAAAAAAACAAAAAAAAACGGAGAGTACAATTAACCTCTTGAAATTGTATTCTTGGATGGTTGCCCTCTTTTGAATTTTTTGGTCAATTTTCGACCCCAGGATTGTTTTTGAGGGCAGGTGTCATTCACAGGCCTGCAATGAGTGTGAATATTTAGTGAGCATTAGCACTGGGTTTAAATCTGCTGTTGTGGGAAACGGCCACAAGGCGGCAGCCTTTCTCCATTCCCAAATCTGGTTACTAGGGCAGCAGAGCCTTTCTGGGACCAATCGAATACAGAAGAAGGCATCACTGAAGTCTAATTCAGAATAGCATGTCCTGGTGGATGGTAGAATGACCAGCAGGGTGTAGGAATTAGGAACTACTGGATGTATATCCTCGGTGGCTTCACTGACTGTCCTGACATCTTTTACCAGGTCCCCAGCAGCCCACGGGGCTCTCGTGGTCAGGGCAATCCCAGGTTATGGAGCTCACCTGCGCAACTACCCAGCAGCCCATGGGGCTCTCCTGGTCAGGCCCCTCCCAGGATATGGGGCTCACCTGGGCAGGTCCCCAGCAGCCCACGGGGCTCTCATGGTCAGGCCACTCCCAGGTTATGGAGCTCACGTGTGCAACTACCCAGCAGCCCATGGGGCTCTCGTGGTCAGACCCCTCCCAGGATACGGAGCTCCCCTGGGCAGGTACCACGGCAGGGCTGGGCACACAGGAACCATGCACATAGCCCTCATTTCAGAGCACGCCAGATCGCCTGTCACTCGGAGCTGACACAGAGCACCTGAGAGCAGGACTTGAACTAACAAACAGCAGCTCCGACAGGTCTGTGACCCTGGGCATCACTCTGAGCGGCCTCCCTCTGCCTGGTCTTCCAGAGACTTCCACTGCAGCCGGGGCACCAGGCCTCTGTCTCCACCCATCACCCCTCCTCTCCCTGACTCCTGGGTTCCTCTCATTAGGAGAGGCGGAGGGTCTTCTTGAAGTTGTCTCCCACTCACGAGCCAGATAAAATGATTAGAAAACAAGCCGGAGCTGCAGCCCCTTGTCTCTCCTGAGTCTCAGGACCTGGCCGGTTCAGCGAGGTCCATTTTCTGCAATGTGAGCCCCTGAGGGGTGAGGATTGGCTGACCTGGGCAGCCTGACCCTGCCAGCCAGCCCTCCCCAGGTGTGCCTGGCTTGAGGTCAATATAAACACCACTGCAGGCAGCAAGAGCCCCTGCAGCTGTGCCTGACGCCATATTCTCTGCCCCGTCAGCAGTCTCAGGGCTGTGCTGGTGGGAGGGAGGGAGGGGCCACGGCTTTGTGGGTGGCGCGGTGTGAGTGGGGCTCTGCTGGACTTTCTGCAGGAGTTGCCAGGCTGCCACCTGCTAAAGAAGAGGATGTGTCACCCATAGCTTCCGCTGGAATTTCTCCCCGGGCAGAGGTGAGGAAGGAGAAAAGCAGTGGGGGCCGGGACAGGAGGGGTATCTCAGGCAGGGAAATGGAAAGCTTCCAGAAGAGGGCCCGGGGCCAGGACCATCCTGGCTGGCCTGCAGGCACCAAGTCGGCCTGCGTGCTGTTGCTGGTGTGGCTCCACGGCCCTTCCTTTAGGCTTTCAAGTCCTTGTACATATTGAGGTGTTTTACCTGGGAAGGGTGGGAACAGTTCAGCAGCAGCTGGCCTGGGACTCAGCTCACGTTTACTCACAGACGCCTCAGCGCGGTCCCCCAGCTTTGCAATGAGGACGCTCCTGGAGGGGGGGCTGCTGGCTGCATGGGAGTTGATTCCCCACCTCTGACCAACTTCAGAATTGTTTCCCACTGGAGCAAGTGCCCTGATAGGGTTTTCCTCTGTATATCTGGTGGGTTCTGTTTTTTTTTTTCTTTTTTTGGTTCAAGGTAGATTTTATTCCTCTTTTATGCATTTATAGATATAAGCATGGAAATAATTCATTCATATAAAGACATCTGTGTGAAGGGAAGAACTATTTTCTGTTTTATTTTTAAATTTTATTTATTTTTTAAACTTTTGAAATTTAATTTTATTTATTTTTTTATACAGCAGGTTATTATTAGTTATCTATTTTATACATATACATGTATACAGGTCAATCCCAATCTCCCAACTCATCCCACAACCACCACCCCATGGCTTCCCCACCTTGGTGTCCATACGTTTGTTCTCTACCTCTGTGTCTCTATTTCTGCCCTGCAAACCGGTTCATCTATACCATTTTTCTAGGTTCCACATATATGCATTAATATACAATATTTGTTTTTCTCTTTGTGACTTACTTCACTCTGTATGACAGTCTCTAGATCCATCGACGTCTCTACACATGACCCAGTTTCATTCCTTTGTATGGCTGAGTAATATTCCATTTTATATATGTACCACCTCTTTATCCATTCGTCTGTCTGTGGGCATTTAGGTTGCTTCCATTACCTGGCTATTGTAAATAGAGCTGCAATGAACATTGTGGTCAATGTGTGTTTTTGATTTATGGCTTTGTCTGGGTATATGCCCAGAAGTGGGATTGCTGGATCATATGGTAATTCTATTTTTAGTTTTTTAAGGAACCTCCATACTGTTCTCCATAGTGACTGCATCAATTTACATTCCCAGCAATAGTGGAAGAGGGTTTCTTTTGTCCACACCCTCCCCAGCATTTGTTGTTTGTAGATTTTCTGATGATTCCCATTCTAACAGGTGTGTGGTGATACCTCTTAGTTTTGATTTGCATTTCTCTACTAATTAGTGATGTTGAGCAGCTTTTCATGTGCGTCTTGACCATCTCTGTGTCTTCTTTGAAGAAATGTCTATTTAGATCTTCTACCCATTTTTGTATTGGGTTGTTTGTTTTTCTAATATTAAACTGCATGAGCTGTTTATATATATTGGAGATTAAACCTTTGTCCATTGATTCGTTTGCAAATATTTCCTCCCATTCTGAGGGTTGCCTTTTTCCATTCCCGTTTTGTAACGAAAGAAAGAAAGAAAAAGAAGCAGAACACAAATGTGCGTAAAATATGCCTCTTGAAACTGTCGTTTTGAAATGTGGACGTCTGTTAGATTTTTTCGTCGATATACGACCCCAGGATTTGTTTTCAGGGCAGGTGTCATTTACAGGCCTGCAATTATTTTGAATATCAACTGACCATTAGCCCTGGGATTAAAGCTGCTGTTGTGTGAAACGGCCACAAGGTGGCAGCAGTTCTCCTTTACCAAACCTGGTTACTAGGGCAACAGAGCCTCAATGGAAGTCGTGTTCTAGGTTGTAATTTAGAATGGAATGTGCCAGGAAAAAGCCCCTTAAGTTTGTCTCACTACTTCTTGTTCGTTTTTTAATTTAATTTTTATTTTTTATCACAGCAAGTTTGATTACAATGTTTGGCTTGTTGTAGGTGTGCACCATGTGGTTCTTTTACACATATACATGTGTCTGTTCTTCCTGGGATCCTTGTCCCATGTACGTTATGACAGAATGTTGAGTACTCTTCTCTTGGTATTCTGTAGGTGTTTGGTGATTATATATTTCACCTGTGTTTGTATATGTCTGTTAACGCCAATATCCTAATGTATCCAATCCTCACGCCTTTCCATTGGTGAACCATAAGTTTGTTTAATGAATCTGTGATTGCCCTTCTCTGTGGAAATATCTTCACTGGTATCAATTTTTCGGTAACACCTATAAGTGATATCATACGATATGTGTCTTTCTCTTTCTGACTTACTACAAGTCACGTGATTACCTCTAGACTCATCTACGGTGCTGCAAATGGCATTGTGTCCTTTTTTCCCTTGGCTAATATTCCGTCTGTACATGTACCAGTTCTTCTTTGTCCACTCATCTGTTGATGGACTTTTTGGTTGCTTCCGTGTCATGGCTCTTGTAATGCTGCGGCAATGCACATTTGCCTGCCTGTGTCTTTCCAATTCTGTGTTCTTAGGTGATAGGCCCAGGAGTGGGCCTGCTGGATCATATGGTAGCAAAATGTTTACCTTGTAGAGGCACCTCCATTCTGTTCTCATTAGTGGCTCTTACCAGGTTACGTCCCACTTAAAGTTGAGGTTATGCTCTTCTCCACAACATCTTCAGCGTTTATTGTTTGTAGTATTTTTGCTGATGTTTATTCTGACGAGTGTGTGCTGATACCACTTTGTGGTTGGATTTGCATGTGTCTCATAATCCTTTGAAATTGAGCTTTTTGGCATGTCCTTTTTTTTTTTTTTTTTGCGGTATGCGGGCCTCTCACTGTTGTGGCCTCCCCCGTTGCGGAGCACAGGCTCCGGACGCGCAGGCTCCGGACGCGCAGGCTCAGCGGCCATGGCTCACAGGCCCAGCCGCTCCGCGGCATATGGGATCCTCCCAGACCGGGGCACGAACCCGTATCCCCTGCATCGGCAGGCAGACTCTCAACCACTTGCGCCACCAGGGAGGCCCGGCATGTCCTTTTTTTCTTCAAACTGTGAGTACAGCTTACCTCTTCAAATTGTTTTCGTGAAGTATGTGTGACATTTAGAAATATTTTGGCCATTACAGCCCTCAAGACATTTGGAGGGCAGGTTTCATTTACAGCCCTCCAGTACTGGTGCATATGAAGTGACCCTTAGCACAGGTTTTAAAGCTGCTGTTGCAGGTAACGGCCAGAGGGTGGCAGCATTTCTGCTTTTCCCAATCTGGTAACTAGGGAAACAGACCATCCTGGCAGTGGTGTTCCTCGGTTATATATTAGAGTGGAATGTGCCCCCAAAAGCTGATGTCTCCTTACTTATGTTTGTTTTATAAATTGAATTTATATTTTTTTATTGGAGTCATATTCCATTGTGTACACGGACCACTTCTTCTTTGTGCCTTCCTCTGTGGATGGACATTTTTATAGCTTCCAAGTGTTGGCTATGGTAAATATTGCTGGAGTGCAGGATTGCCAGCCTGTGTCTTTTTTTTTTTTTTGCGGTACGTGGGCCTCTCACTGCCGTGGACCCTCCCATTGCAGAGCACAGGCTCCGGACGTGCAGGCCCAGCCGCCATAGCTCACGGGACCAGCCGCTCCGTGGCATGTGGGATCTTCCCGAACTGGGGCATGAACCCGTGTCCCCTGCATTGGCAGGCAGACTCTCAACCACTGTGCCACCAGTGAAGCCCAGCCTGTGTCTTTTTGATTCTCATCCCCTCAGGCGTCAGGCCCAGCAGTGGGTATGCTTGATTGGATGGTAGCTCAGTATTTGCCTTTACAAGGCACCTCATTTTTGCTTTCATTACTGGCTCTTACTGTGTCCCACGTTGAACCAAGTGTAGGCATTTCTCCAAAACCCCTTTAGCATTTATTGTTTGCAGAATTTTTGCTGATGGCCATTCTGACTGGTGTGAGCTGATAGGTTTTTTGTAATTTGGATTTGCACGTCTTTAATTATTCCTAGTGTTCATCATTTCTCCATGCCTTTTTAAATTTCTGTTTAAAAAAACAGAAAAAAAACGGAGAGTACAATTAACCTCTTGAAATTGTATTCTTGGATGGTTGCCCTCTTTTGAATTTTTTGGTCAATTTTCGACCCCAGGATTGTTTTTGAGGGCAGGTGTCATTCACAGGCCTGCAATGAGTGTGAATATTTAGTGAGCATTAGCACTGGGTTTAAATCTGCTGTTGTGGGAAACGGCCACAAGGCGGCAGCCTTTCTCCATTCCCAAATCTGGTTACTAGGGCAGCAGAGCCTTTCTGGGACCAATCGAATACAGAAGAAGGCATCACTGAAGTCTAATTCAGAATAGCATGTCCTGGTGGATGGTAGAATGACCAGCAGGGTGTAGGAATTAGGAACTACTGGATGTATATCCTCGGTGGCTTCACTGACTGTCCTGACATCTTTTACCAGGTCCCCAGCAGCCCACGGGGCTCTCGTGGTCAGGGCAATCCCAGGTTATGGAGCTCACCTGCGCAACTACCCAGCAGCCCATGGGGCTCTCCTGGTCAGGCCCCTCCCAGGATATGGGGCTCACCTGGGCAGGTCCCCAGCAGCCCACGGGGCTCTCATGGTCAGGCCACTCCCAGGTTATGGAGCTCACGTGTGCAACTACCCAGCAGCCCATGGGGCTCTCGTGGTCAGACCCCTCCCAGGATACGGAGCTCCCCTGGGCAGGTACCACGGCAGGGCTGGGCACACAGGAACCATGCACATAGCCCTCATTTCAGAGCACGCCAGATCGCCTGTCACTCGGAGCTGACACAGAGCACCTGAGAGCAGGACTTGAACTAACAAACAGCAGCTCCGACAGGTCTGTGACCCTGGGCATCACTCTGAGCGGCCTCCCTCTGCCTGGTCTTCCAGAGACTTCCACTGCAGCCGGGGCACCAGGCCTCTGTCTCCACCCATCACCCCTCCTCTCCCTGACTCCTGGGTTCCTCTCATTAGGAGAGGCGGAGGGTCTTCTTGAAGTTGTCTCCCACTCACGAGCCAGATAAAATGATTAGAAAACAAGCCGGAGCTGCAGCCCCTTGTCTCTCCTGAGTCTCAGGACCTGGCCGGTTCAGCGAGGTCCATTTTCTGCAATGTGAGCCCCTGAGGGGTGAGGATTGGCTGACCTGGGCAGCCTGACCCTGCCAGCCAGCCCTCCCCAGGTGTGCCTGGCTTGAGGTCAATATAAACACCACTGCAGGCAGCAAGAGCCCCTGCAGCTGTGCCTGACGCCATATTCTCTGCCCCGTCAGCAGTCTCAGGGCTGTGTTGGTGGGAGGGAGGGAGGGGCCATGGCTTTGTGGGTGGCGCGGTGTGAGTGGGGCTCTGCTGGACTTTCTGCAGGAGTTGCCAGGCTGCCACCTGCTAAAGAAGAGTGTGTCACCCATACCTTCTGCTGGAATTTCTCCCCGGGCAGAGGTGAGGAAGGAGAAAAGCAGTGGGGGCCGGGACAGGAGGGGTATCTCAGGCAGGGAAATGGAAAGCTTCCAGAAGAGGGCCCGGGGCCAGGACCATCCTGGCTGGCCTGCAGGCACCAAGTCGGCCTGCGTGCTGTTGCTGGTGTGGCTCCACGGCCCTTCCTCTAGGCTTTCAAGTCCTTGTACATATTGAGGTGTTTTACCTGGGAAGGGTGGGAACAGTTCAGCAGCAGCTGGCCTGGGACTCAGCTCACGTTTACTCACAGACGCCTCAGCGCGGTCCCCCAGCTTTGCAATGAGGACGCTCCTGGAGGGGGGGCTGCTGGCTGCATGGGAGTTGATTCCCCACCTCTGACCAACTTCAGAATTGTTTCCCACTGGAGCAAGTGCCCTGATAGGGTTTTCCTCTGTATATCTGGTGGGTTCTGTTTTTTTTTTCTTTTTTTGGTTCAAGGTAGATTTTATTCCTCTTTTATGCATTTATAGATATAAGCATGGAAATAATTCATTCATATAAAGACATCTGTGTGAAGGGAAGAACTATTTTCTGTTTTATTTTTAAATTTTATTTATTTTTTAAACTTTTGAAATTTAATTTTATTTATTTTTTTATACAGCAGGTTATTATTAGTTATCTATTTTATACATATACATGTATACAGGTCAATCCCAATCTCCCAACTCATCCCACAACCACCACCCCATGGCTTCCCCCCCTTGGTGTCCATACGTTTGTTCTCTACCTCTGTGTCTCTATTTCTGCCCTGCAAACCGGTTCATCTGTACCATTTTTCTAGGTTCCACATATATGCATTAATATACAATATTTGTTTTTCTCTTTGTGACTTACTTCACTCTGTATGACAGTCTCTAGATCCATCGACGTCTCTACAAATGACCCAGTTTCATTCCTTTGTATGGCTGAGTAATATTCCATTTTATATATGTACCACCTCTTTATCCATTCGTCTGTCTGGGCATTTAGGTTGCTTCCATTACCTGGCTATTGTAAATAGAGCTGCAATGAACATTGTGGTCAATGTGTGTTTTTGATTTATGGCTTTGTCTGGGTATATGCCCAGAAGTGGGATTGCTGGATCATATGGTAATTCTATTTTTAGTTTTTTAAGGAACCTCCATACTGTTCTCCATAGTGACTGCATCAATTTACATTCCCAGCAATAGTGGAAGAGGGTTTCTTTTGTCCACACCCTCCCCAGCATTTGTTGTTTGTAGATTTTCTGATGATTCCCATTCTAACAGGTGTGTGGTGATACCTCTTAGTTTTGATTTGCATTTCTCTACTAATTAGTGATGTTGAGCAGCTTTTCATGTGCGTCTTGACCATCTCTGTGTCTTCTTTGAAGAAATGTCTATTTAGATCTTCTACCCATTTTTGTATTGGGTTGTTTGTTTTTCTAATATTAAACTGCATGAGCTGTTTATATATATTGGAGATTAAACCTTTGTCCATTGATTCGTTTGCAAATATTTCCTCCCATTCTGAGGGTTGCCTTTTTCCATTCCCGTTTTGTAACGAAAGAAAGAAAGAAAAAGAAGCAGAACACAAATGTGCGTAAAATATGCCTCTTGAAACTGTCGTTTTGAAATGTGGACGTCTGTTGGATTTTTTCGTCGATATACGACCCCAGGATTTGTTTTCAGGGCAGGTGTCATTTACAGGCCTGCAATTATTTTGAATATCAACTGACCATTAGCCCTGGGATTAAAGCTGCTGTTGTGTGAAACGGCCACAAGGTGGCAGCAGTTCTCCTTTACCAAACCTGGTTACTAGGGCAACAGAGCCTCAATGGAAGTCGTGTTCTAGGTTGTAATTTAGAATGGAATGTGCCAGGAAAAAGCCCCTTAAGTTTGTCTCACTACTTCTTGTTCGTTTTTTAATTTAATTTTTATTTTTTATCACAGCAAGTTTGATTACAATGTTTGGCTTGTTGTAGGTGTGCACCATGTGGTTCTTTTACACATATACATGTGTCTGTTCTTCCTGGGATCCTTGTCCCATGTACGTTATGACAGAATGTTGAGTACTCTTCTCTTGGTATTCTGTAGGTGTTTGGTGATTATATATTTCACCTGTGTTTGTATATGTCTGTTAACGCCAATATCCTAATGTATCCAATCCTCACGCCTTTCCATTGGTGAACCATAAGTTTGTTTAATGAATCTGTGATTGCCCTTCTCTGTGGAAATATCTTCACTGGTATCAATTTTTCGGTAACACCTATAAGTGATATCATACGATATGTGTCTTTCTCTTTCTGACTTACTACAAGTCACGTGATTACCTCTAGACTCATCTACAGTGCTGCAAATGGCATTGTGTCCTTTTTTCCCTTGGCTAATATTCCGTCTGTACATGTACCAGTTCTTCTTTGTCCACTCATCTGTTGATGGACTTTTTGGTTGCTTCCGTGTCATGGCTCTTGTAATGCTGCGGCAATGCACATTTGCCTGCCTGTGTCTTTCCAATTCTGTGTTCTTAGGTGATAGGCCCAGGAGTGGGCCTGCTGGATCATATGGTAGCAAAATGTTTACCTTATAGAGGCACCTCCATTCTGTTCTCATTAGTGGCTCTTACCAGGTTACGTCCCACTTAAAGTTGAGATTATGCTCTTCTCCACAACATCTTCAGCGTTTATTGTTTGCAGTATTTTTGCTGATGTTTATTCTGACGAGTGTGTGCTGATACCACTTTGTGGTTGGATTTGCATGTGTCTCATAATCCTATGAAATTGAGCTTTTTGGCATGTCCTTTTTTTCTTCAAACTGTGAGTACAGCTTACCTCTTCAAATTGTTTTCGTGAAGTATGTGTGACATTTAGAAATATTTTGGCCATTACAGCCCTCAAGACATTTGGAGGGCAGGTTTCATTAACAGCCCTCCAGTACTGGTGCATATGAAGTGACCCTTAGCACAGGTTTTAAAGCTGCTGTTGCAGGTAACGGCCAGAGGGTGGCAGCATTTCTGCTTTTCCCAATCTGGTAACTAGGGAAACAGACCATCCTGGCAGTGGTGTTCCTCGGTTATATATTAGAGTGGAATGTGCCCCCAAAAGCTGATGTCTCCTTACTTATGTTTGTTTTATAAATTGAATTTATATTTTTTATTGGAGTCATATTCCATTGTGTACACGGACCACTTCTTCTTTGTGCCTTCCTCTGTGGATGGACATTTTTATAGCTTCCAAGTGTTGGCTATGGTAAATATTGCTGGAGTGCAGGATTGCCAGCCTGTGTCTTTTTTTTTTTTTGCGGTACGTGGGCCTCTCACTGCCGTGGACCCTCCCATTGCAGAGCACAGGCTCCGGACGTGCAGGCCCAGCCGCCATAGCTCACGGGACCAGCCGCTCCGTGGCATGTGGGATCTTCCCGAACTGGGGCATGAACCCGTGTCCCCTGCATTGGCAGGCAGACTCTCAACCACTGTGCCACCAGTGAAGCCCAGCCTGTGTCTTTTTGATTCTCATCCCCTCAGGCGTCAGGCCCAGCAGTGGGTATGCTTGATTGGATGGTAGCTCAGTATTTGCCTTTACAAGGCACCTCATTTTTGCTTTCATTACTGGCTCTTACTGTGTCCCACGTTGAACCAAGTGTAGGCATTTCTCCAAAACCCCTTCAGCATTTATTGTTTGCAGAATTTTTGCTGATGGCCATTCTGACTGGTGTGAGCTGATAGGTTTTTTGTAATTTGGATTTGCACGTCTTTAATTATTCCTAGTGTTCATCATTTCTCCATGCCTTTTTAAATTTCTGTTAAAAAAAAACAGAAAAAAAAACGGAGAGTACAATTAACCTCTTGAAATTGTATTCTTGGATGGTTGCCCTCTTTTGAATTTTTTGGTCAATTTTCGACCCCAGGATTGTTTTTGAGGGCAGGTGTCATTCACAGGCCTGCAATGAGTGTGAATATTTAGTGAGCATTAGCACTGGGTTTAAATCTGCTGTTGTGGGAAACGGCCACAAGGCGGCAGCCTTTCTCCATTCCCAAATCTGGTTACTAGGGCAGCAGAGCCTTTCTGGGACCAATCGAATACAGAAGAAGGCATCACTGAAGTCTAATTCAGAATAGCATGTCCTGGTGGATGGTAGAATGACCAGCAGGGTGTAGGAATTAGGAACTACTGGATGTATATCCTCGGTGGCTTCACTGACTGTCCTGACATCTTTTACCAGGTCCCCAGCAGCCCACGGGGCTCTCGTGGTCAGGGCAATCCCAGGTTATGGAGCTCACCTGCGCAACTACCCAGCAGCCCATGGGGCTCTCCTGGTCAGGCCCCTCCCAGGATATGGGGCTCACCTGGGCAGGTCCCCAGCAGCCCACGGGGCTCTCATGGTCAGGCCACTCCCAGGTTATGGAGCTCACGTGTGCAACTACCCAGCAGCCCATGGGGCTCTCGTGGTCAGACCCCTCCCAGGATACGGAGCTCCCCTGGGCAGGTACCACGGCAGGGCTGGGCACACAGGAACCATGCACATAGCCCTCATTTCAGAGCACGCCAGATCGCCTGTCACTCGGAGCTGACACAGAGCACCTGAGAGCAGGACTTGAACTAACAAACAGCAGCTCCGACAGGTCTGTGACCCTGGGCATCACTCTGAGCGGCCTCCCTCTGCCTGGTCTTCCAGAGACTTCCACTGCAGCCGGGGCACCAGGCCTCTGTCTCCACCCATCACCCCTCCTCTCCCTGACTCCTGGGTTCCTCTCATTAGGAGAGGCGGAGGGTCTTCTTGAAGTTGTCTCCCACTCACGAGCCAGATAAAATGATTAGAAAACAAGCCGGAGCTGCAGCCCCTTGTCTCTCCTGAGTCTCAGGACCTGGCCGGTTCAGCGAGGTCCATTTTCTGCAATGTGAGCCCCTGAGGGGTGAGGATTGGCTGACCTGGGCAGCCTGACCCTGCCAGCCAGCCCTCCCCAGGTGTGCCTGGCTTGAGGTCAATATAAACACCACTGCAGGCAGCAAGAGCCCCTGCAGCTGTGCCTGACGCCATATTCTCTGCCCCGTCAGCAGTCTCAGGGCTGTGCTGGTGGGAGGGAGGGAGGGGCCACGGCTTTGTGGGTGGCGCGGTGTGAGTGGGGCTCTGCTGGACTTTCTGCAGGAGTTGCCAGGCTGCCACCTGCTAAAGAAGAGGATGTGTCACCCATAGCTTCCGCTGGAATTTCTCCCCGGGCAGAGGTGAGGAAGGAGAAAAGCAGTGGGGGCCGGGACAGGAGGGGTATCTCAGGCAGGGAAATGGAAAGCTTCCAGAAGAGGGCCCGGGGCCAGGACCATCCTGGCTGGCCTGCAGGCACCAAGTCGGCCTGCGTGCTGTTGCTGGTGTGGCTCCACGGCCCTTCCTCTAGGCTTTCAAGTCCTTGTACATATTGAGGTGTTTTACCTGGGAAGGGTGGGAACAGTTCAGCAGCAGCTGGCCTGGGACTCAGCTCACGTTTACTCACAGACGCCTCAGCGCGGTCCCCCAGCTTTGCAATGAGGACGCTCCTGGAGGGGGGGCTGCTGGCTGCATGGGAGTTGATTCCCCACCTCTGACCAACTTCAGAATTGTTTCCCACTGGAGCAAGTGCCCTGATAGGGTTTTCCTCTGTATATCTGGTGGGTTCTGTTTTTTTTTTCTTTTTTTGGTTCAAGGTAGATTTTATTCCTCTTTTATGCATTTATAGATATAAGCATGGAAATAATTCATTCATATAAAGACATCTGTGTGAAGGGAAGAACTATTTTCTGTTTTATTTTTAAATTTTATTTATTTTTTAAACTTTTGAAATTTAATTTTATTTATTTTTTTATACAGCAGGTTATTATTAGTTATCTATTTTATACATATACATGTATACAGGTCAATCCCAATCTCCCAACTCATCCCACAACCACCACCCCATGGCTTCCCCCCCTTGGTGTCCATACGTTTGTTCTCTACCTCTGTGTCTCTATTTCTGCCCTGCAAACCGGTTCATCTGTACCATTTTTCTAGGTTCCACATATATGCATTAATATACAATATTTGTTTTTCTCTTTGTGACTTACTTCACTCTGTATGACAGTCTCTAGATCCATCGACGTCTCTACAAATGACCCAGTTTCATTCCTTTGTATGGCTGAGTAATATTCCATTTTATATATGTACCACCTCTTTATCCATTCGTCTGTCTGGGCATTTAGGTTGCTTCCATTACCTGGCTATTGTAAATAGAGCTGCAATGAACATTGTGGTCAATGTGTGTTTTTGATTTATGGCTTTGTCTGGGTATATGCCCAGAAGTGGGATTGCTGGATCATATGGTAATTCTATTTTTAGTTTTTTAAGGAACCTCCATACTGTTCTCCATAGTGACTGCATCAATTTACATTCCCAGCAATAGTGGAAGAGGGTTTCTTTTGTCCACACCCTCCCCAGCATTTGTTGTTTGTAGATTTTCTGATGATTCCCATTCTAACAGGTGTGTGGTGATACCTCTTAGTTTTGATTTGCATTTCTCTACTAATTAGTGATGTTGAGCAGCTTTTCATGTGCGTCTTGACCATCTCTGTGTCTTCTTTGAAGAAATGTCTATTTAGATCTTCTACCCATTTTTGTATTGGGTTGTTTGTTTTTCTAATATTAAACTGCATGAGCTGTTTATATATATTGGAGATTAAACCTTTGTCCATTGATTCGTTTGCAAATATTTCCTCCCATTCTGAGGGTTGCCTTTTTCCATTCCCGTTTTGTAACGAAAGAAAGAAAGAAAAAGAAGCAGAACACAAATGTGCGTAAAATATGCCTCTTGAAACTGTCGTTTTGAAATGTGGACGTCTGTTGGATTTTTTCGTCGATATACGACCCCAGGATTTGTTTTCAGGGCAGGTGTCATTTACAGGCCTGCAATTATTTTGAATATCAACTGACCATTAGCCCTGGGATTAAAGCTGCTGTTGTGTGAAACGGCCACAAGGTGGCAGCAGTTCTCCTTTACCAAACCTGGTTACTAGGGCAACAGAGCCTCAATGGAAGTCGTGTTCTAGGTTGTAATTTAGAATGGAATGTGCCAGGAAAAAGCCCCTTAAGTTTGTCTCACTACTTCTTGTTCGTTTTTTAATTTAATTTTTATTTTTTATCACAGCAAGTTTGATTACAATGTTTGGCTTGTTGTAGGTGTGCACCATGTGGTTCTTTTACACATATACATGTGTCTGTTCTTCCTGGGATCCTTGTCCCATGTACGTTATGACAGAATGTTGAGTACTCTTCTCTTGGTATTCTGTAGGTGTTTGGTGATTATATATTTCACCTGTGTTTGTATATGTCTGTTAACGCCAATATCCTAATGTATCCAATCCTCACGCCTTTCCATTGGTGAACCATAAGTTTGTTTAATGAATCTGTGATTGCCCTTCTCTGTGGAAATATCTTCACTGGTATCAATTTTTCGGTAACACCTATAAGTGATATCATACGATATGTGTCTTTCTCTTTCTGACTTACTACAAGTCACGTGATTACCTCTAGACTCATCTACGGTGCTGCAAATGGCATTGTGTCCTTTTTTCCCTTGGCTAATATTCTGTCTGTACATGTACCAGTTCTTCTTTGTCCACTCATCTGTTGATGGACTTTTTGGTTGCTTCCGTGTCATGGCTCTTGTAATGCTGCGGCAATGCACATTTGCCTGCCTGTGTCTTTCCAATTCTGTGTTCTTAGGTGATAGGCCCAGGAGTGGGCCTGCTGGATCATATGGTAGCAAAATGTTTACCTTGTAGAGGCACCTCCATTCTGTTCTCATTAGTGGCTCTTACCAGGTTACGTCCCACTTAAAGTTGAGGTTATGCTCTTCTCCACAACATCTTCAGCGTTTATTGTTTGTAGTATTTTTGCTGATGTTTATTCTGACGAGTGTGTGCTGATACCACTTTGTGGTTGGATTTGCATGTGTCTCATAATCCTTTGAAATTGAGCTTTTTGGCATGTCCTTTTTTTTTTTTTTGCGGTATGCGGGCCTCTCACTGTTGTGGCCTCCCCCGTTGCGGAGCACAGGCTCCGGACGCGCAGGCTCCGGACGCGCAGGCTCAGCGGCCATGGCTCACAGGCCCAGCCGCTCCGCGGCATATGGGATCCTCCCAGACCGGGGCACGAACCCGTATCCCCTGCATCGGCAGGCAGACTCTCAACCACTTGCGCCACCAGGGAGGCCCGGCATGTCCTTTTTTTCTTCAAACTGTGAGTACAGCTTACCTCTTCAAATTGTTTTCGTGAAGTATGTGTGACATTTAGAAATATTTTGGCCATTACAGCCCTCAAGACATTTGGAGGGCAGGTTTCATTTACAGCCCTCCAGTACTGGTGCATATGAAGTGACCCTTAGCACAGGTTTTAAAGCTGCTGTTGCAGGTAACGGCCAGAGGGTGGCAGCATTTCTGCTTTTCCCAATCTGGTAACTAGGGAAACAGACCATCCTGGCAGTGGTGTTCCTCGGTTATATATTAGAGTGGAATGTGCCCCCAAAAGCTGATGTCTCCTTACTTATGTTTGTTTTATAAATTGAATTTATATTTTTTTATTGGAGTCATATTCCATTGTGTACACGGACCACTTCTTCTTTGTGCCTTCCTCTGTGGATGGACATTTTTATAGCTTCCAAGTGTTGGCTATGGTAAATATTGCTGGAGTGCAGGATTGCCAGCCTGTGTCTTTTTTTTTTTTTGCGGTACGTGGGCCTCTCACTGCCGTGGACCCTCCCATTGCAGAGCACAGGCTCCGGACGTGCAGGCCCAGCCGCCATAGCTCACGGGACCAGCCGCTCCGTGGCATGTGGGATCTTCCCGAACTGGGGCATGAACCCGTGTCCCCTGCATTGGCAGGCCGACTCTCAACCACTGTGCCACCAGTGAAGCCCAGCCTGTGTCTTTTTGATTCTCATCCCCTCAGGCGTCAGGCCCAGCAGTGGGTATGCTTGATTGGATGGTAGCTCAGTATTTGCCTTTACAAGGCACCTCATTTTTGCTTTCATTACTGGCTCTTACTGTGTCCCACGTTGAACCAAGTGTAGGCATTTCTCCAAAACCCCTTCAGCATTTATTGTTTGCAGAATTTTTGCTGATGGCCATTCTGACTGGTGTGAGCTGATAGGTTTTTTGTAATTTGGATTTGCACGTCTTTAATTATTCCTAGTGTTCATCATTTCTCCATGCCTTTTTAAATTTCTGTTAAAAAAAAACAAAAAAAAACGGAGAGTACAATTAACCTCTTGAAATTGTATTCTTGGATGGTTGCCCTCTTTTGAATTTTTTGGTCAATTTTCGACCCCAGGATTGTTTTTGAGGGCAGGTGTCATTCACAGGCCTGCAATGAGTGTGAATATTTAGTGAGCATTAGCACTGGGTTTAAATCTGCTGTTGTGGGAAACGGCCACAAGGCGGCAGCCTTTCTCCATTCCCAAATCTGGTTACTAGGGCAGCAGAGCCTTTCTGGGACCAATCGAATACAGAAGAAGGCATCACTGAAGTCTAATTCAGAATAGCATGTCCTGGTGGATGGTAGAATGACCAGCAGGGTGTAGGAATTAGGAACTACTGGATGTATATCCTCGGTGGCTTCACTGACTGTCCTGACATCTTTTACCAGGTCCCCAGCAGCCCACGGGGCTCTCGTGGTCAGGGCAATCCCAGGTTATGGAGCTCACCTGCGCAACTACCCAGCAGCCCATGGGGCTCTCCTGGTCAGGCCCCTCCCAGGATATGGGGCTCACCTGGGCAGGTCCCCAGCAGCCCACGGGGCTCTCATGGTCAGGCCACTCCCAGGTTATGGAGCTCACGTGTGCAACTACCCAGCAGCCCATGGGGCTCTCGTGGTCAGACCCCTCCCAGGATACGGAGCTCCCCTGGGCAGGTACCACGGCAGGGCTGGGCACACAGGAACCATGCACATAGCCCTCATTTCAGAGCACGCCAGATCGCCTGTCACTCGGAGCTGACACAGAGCACCTGAGAGCAGGACTTGAACTAACAAACAGCAGCTCCGACAGGTCTGTGACCCTGGGCATCACTCTGAGCGGCCTCCCTCTGCCTGGTCTTCCAGAGACTTCCACTGCAGCCGGGGCACCAGGCCTCTGTCTCCACCCATCACCCCTCCTCTCCCTGACTCCTGGGTTCCTCTCATTAGGAGAGGCGGAGGGTCTTCTTGAAGTTGTCTCCCACTCACGAGCCAGATAAAATGATTAGAAAACAAGCCGGAGCTGCAGCCCCTTGTCTCTCCTGAGTCTCAGGACCTGGCCGGTTCAGCGAGGTCCATTTTCTGCAATGTGAGCCCCTGAGGGGTGAGGATTGGCTGACCTGGGCAGCCTGACCCTGCCAGCCAGCCCTCCCCAGGTGTGCCTGGCTTGAGGTCAATATAAACACCACTGCAGGCAGCAAGAGCCCCTGCAGCTGTGCCTGACGCCATATTCTCTGCCCCGTCAGCAGTCTCAGGGCTGTGCTGGTGGGAGGGAGGGAGGGGCCACGGCTTTGTGGGTGGTGCGGTGTGAGTGGGGCTCTGCTGGACTTTCTGCAGGAGTTGCCAGGCTGCCACCTGCTAAAGAAGAGGATGTGTCACCCATAGCTTCCGCTGGAATTTCTCCCCGGGCAGAGGTGAGGAAGGAGAAAAGCAGTGGGGGCCGGGACAGGAGGGGTATCTCAGGCAGGGAAATGGAAAGCTTCCAGAAGAGGGCCCGGGGCCAGGACCATCCTGGCTGGCCTGCAGGCACCAAGTCGGCCTGCGTGCTGTTGCTGGTGTGGCTCCACGGCCCTTCCTCTAGGCTTTCAAGTCCTTGTACATATTGAGGTGTTTTACCTGGGAAGGGTGGGAACAGTTCAGCAGCAGCTGGCCTGGGACTCAGCTCACGTTTACTCACAGACGCCTCAGCGCGGTCCCCCAGCTTTGCAATGAGGACGCTCCTGGAGGGGGGGCTGCTGGCTGCATGGGAGTTGATTCCCCACCTCTGACCAACTTCAGAATTGTTTCCCACTGGAGCAAGTGCCCTGATAGGGTTTTCCTCTGTATATCTGGTGGGTTCTGTTTTTTTTTTCTTTTTTTGGTTCAAGGTAGATTTTATTCCTCTTTTATGCATTTATAGATATAAGCATGGAAATAATTCATTCATATAAATACATCTGTGTGAAGGGAAGAACTATTTTCTGTTTTATTTTTAAATTTTATTTATTTTTTAAACTTTTGAAATTTAATTTTATTTATTTTTTTATACAGCAGGTTATTATTAGTTATCTATTTTATACATATACATGTATACAGGTCAATCCCAATCTCCCAACTCATCCCACAACCACCACCCCATGGCTTCCCCCCCTTGGTGTCCATACGTTTGTTCTCTACCTCTGTGTCTCTATTTCTGCCCTGCAAACCGGTTCATCTGTACCATTTTTCTAGGTTCCACATATATGCATTAATATACAATATTTGTTTTTCTCTTTGTGACTTACTTCACTCTGTATGACAGTCTCTAGATCCATCGACGTCTCTACAAATGACCCAGTTTCATTCCTTTGTATGGCTGAGTAATATTCCATTTTATATATGTACCACCTCTTTATCCATTCGTCTGTCTGTGGGCATTTAGGTTGCTTCCATTACCTGGCTATTGTAAATAGAGCTGCAATGAACATTGTGGTCAATGTGTGTTTTTGATTTATGGCTTTGTCTGGGTATATGCCCAGAAGTGGGATTGCTGGATCATATGGTAATTCTATTTTTAGTTTTTTAAGGAACCTCCATACTGTTCTCCATAGTGACTGCATCAATTTACATTCCCAGCAATAGTGGAAGAGGGTTTCTTTTGTCCACACCCTCCCCAGCATTTGTTGTTTGTAGATTTTCTGATGATTCCCATTCTAACAGGTGTGTGGTGATACCTCTTAGTTTTGATTTGCATTTCTCTACTAATTAGTGATGTTGAGCAGCTTTTCATGTGCGTCTTGACCATCTCTGTGTCTTCTTTGAAGAAATGTCTATTTAGATCTTCTACCCATTTTTGTATTGGGTTGTTTGTTTTTCTAATATTAAACTGCATGAGCTGTTTATATATATTGGAGATTAAACCTTTGTCCATTGATTCGTTTGCAAATATTTCCTCCCATTCTGAGGGTTGCCTTTTTCCATTCCCGTTTTGTAACGAAAGAAAGAAAGAAAAAGAAGCAGAACACAAATGTGCGTAAAATATGCCTCTTGAAACTGTCGTTTTGAAATGTGGACGTCTGTTGGATTTTTTCGTCGATATACGACCCCAGGATTTGTTTTCAGGGCAGGTGTCATTTACAGGCCTGCAATTATTTTGAATATCAACTGACCATTAGCCCTGGGATTAAAGCTGCTGTTGTGTGAAACGGCCACAAGGTGGCAGCAGTTCTCCTTTACCAAACCTGGTTACTAGGGCAACAGAGCCTCAATGGAAGTCGTGTTCTAGGTTGTAATTTAGAATGGAATGTGCCAGGAAAAAGCCCCTTAAGTTTGTCTCACTACTTCTTGTTCGTTTTTTTTTTTTTTTTTTTTTTTTTTTTTTTTTTGCCGTACGCGGGCCTCTCACTGCTGTGGCCTCTCCCGTTGCGGCCTCTCCCGTTGCGGAGCACAGGCTCTCCCGTTGCGGAGCACAGGCTCCGTACGCGCAGGCCCAGCGGCCACGGCTCACGGGCCCAGCCGCTCCGCGGCACATGGGATCCTCCCAGACCGGGGCACGAACCCGCATCCCCTGCATCGGCAGGCGGACTCCCAACCACTGCGCCACCAGGGAGGCCCTCTTGTTCGTTTTTTAATTTAATTTTTATTTTTTATCACAGCAAGTTTGATTACAATGTTTGGCTTGTTGTAGGTGTGCACCATGTGGTTCTTTTACACATATACATGTGTCTGTTCTTCCTGGGATCCTTGTCCCATGTACGTTATGACAGAATGTTGAGTACTCTTCTCTTGGTATTCTGTAGGTGTTTGGTGATTATATATTTCACCTGTGTTTGTATATGTCTGTTAACGCCAATATCCTAATGTATCCAATCCTCACGCCTTTCCATTGGTGAACCATAAGTTTGTTTAATGAATCTGTGATTGCCCTTCTCTGTGGAAATATCTTCACTGGTATCAATTTTTCGGTAACACCTATAAGTGATATCATACGATATGTGTCTTTCTCTTTCTGACTTACTACAAGTCACGTGATTACCTCTAGACTCATCTACGGTGCTGCAAATGGCATTGTGTCCTTTTTTCCCTTGGCTAATATTCTGTCTGTACATGTACCAGTTCTTCTTTGTCCACTCATCTGTTGATGGACTTTTTGGTTGCTTCCGTGTCATGGCTCTTGTAATGCTGCGGCAATGCACATTTGCCTGCCTGTGTCTTTCCAATTCTGTGTTCTTAGGTGATAGGCCCAGGAGTGGGCCTGCTGGATCATATGGTAGCAAAATGTTTACCTTGTAGAGGCACCTCCATTCTGTTCTCATTAGTGGCTCTTACCAGGTTACGTCCCACTTAAAGTTGAGGTTATGCTCTTCTCCACAACATCTTCAGCGTTTATTGTTTGTAGTATTTTTGCTGATGTTTATTCTGACGAGTGTGTGCTGATACCACTTTGTGGTTGGATTTGCATGTGTCTCATAATCCTTTGAAATTGAGCTTTTTGGCATGTCCTTTTTTTCTTCAAACTGTGAGTACAGCTTACCTCTTCAAATTGTTTTCGTGAAGTATATGTGACATTTAGAAATATTTTGGCCATTACAGCCCTCAAGACATTTGGAGGGCAGGTTTCATTTACAGCCCTCCAGTACTGGTGCATATGAAGTGACGCTTAGCACAGGTTTTAAAGCTGCTGTTGCAGGTAACGGCCAGAGGGTGGCAGCATTTCTGCTTTTCCCAATCTGGTAACTAGGGAAACAGACCATCCTGGCAGTGGTGTTCCTCGGTTATATATTAGAGTGGAATGTGCCCCCAAAAGCTGATGTCTCCTTACTTATGTTTGTTTTATAAATTGAATTTATATTTTTTTATTGGAGTCATATTCCATTGTGTACACGGACCACTTCTTCTTTGTGCCTTCCTCTGTGGATGGACATTTTTATAGCTTCCAAGTGTTGGCTATGGTAAATATTGCTGGAGTGCAGGATTGCCAGCCTGTGTCTTTTTATTTTTTGCGGTACATGGGCCTCTCACTGCCGTGGACCCTCCCATTGCAGAGCACAGGCTCCGGACGTGCAGGCCCAGCCGCCATAGCTCACGGGACCAGCCGCTCCGCGGCATGTGGGATCTTCCCGAACTGGGGCATGAACCCATGTCCCCTGCATTGGCAGGCAGACTCTCAACCACTGTGCCACCAGTGAAGCCCAGCTTGTGTCTTTTTGATTCTCATCCCCTCAGGCGTCAGGCCCAGCAGTGGGTATGCTTGATTGGATGGTAGCTCAGTATTTGCCTTTACAAGGCACCTCATTTTTGCTTTCATTACTGGCTCTTACCATGTCCCACGTTGAACCAAGTGTAGGCATTTCTCCAAAACCCTTTCAGCATTTATTGTTTGCAGAATTTTTGCTGATGGCCATTCTGACTGGTGTGAGCTGATAGGTTTTTTGTAATTTGGATTTGCACGTCTTTAATTATTACTAGTGTTCATCATTTCTCCACGCCTTTTTAAATTTCTGTTAAAAAAAACAGAAAAAAACGGAGAGTACAATTAACCTCTTGAAATCGTATTCTTGGATGGTTGCCCTCTTTTGAATTTTTTGGTCAATTTTCGACCCCAGGATTGTTTTTGAGGGCAGGTGTCATTCACAGGCCTGCAATGAGTGTGAATATTTAGTGAGCATTAGCACTGGGTTTAAATCTGCTGTTGTGGGAAACGGCCACAAGGCGGCAGCCTTTCTCCATTCCCAAATCTGGTTACTAGGGCAGCAGAGCCTTTCTGGGACCAATGGAATACAGAAGAAGGCATCACTGAAGTCTAATTCAGAATAGCATGTCCTGGTGGATGGTAGAATGACCAGCAGGGTGTAGGAATTAGGAACTACTGGATGTATATCCTCGGTGGCTTCACTGACTGTCCTGACATCCTTTACCAGGTCCCCAGCAGCCCACGGGGCTCTCGTGGTCAGGGCAATCCCAGGTTATGGAGCTCACCTGCGCAACTACCCAGCAGCCCATGGGGCACTCCTGGGCAGGTCCCCAGAGCCCACAGGGCTCTCATGGTCAGGCCACTCCCAGGTTATGGAGCTCACGTGTGCAACTACCCAGCAGCCCATGGGGCTCTCGTGGTCAGACCCTTCCCAGGATACGGAGCTCCCCTGGGCAGGTACCACGGCACGGCTGGGCACACAGGAACCGTGCACATAGCCCTCATTTCAGAGCACGCCAGATCGCCTGTCACTCGGAGCTGACACAGAGCACCTGAGAGCAGGACTTGAACTAACAAACAGCAGCTCCGACAGGTCTGTGACCCTGGGCATCACTCTGAGCGGCCTCCCTCTGCCTGGTCTTCCAGAGACTTCCACTGCAGCCGGGGCACCAGGCCTCTGTCTCCACCCATCACCCCTCCTCTCCCTGACTCCTGGGTTCCTCTCATTAGGAGAGGCGGAGGGTCTTCTTGAAGTTGTCTCCCACTCACGAGCCAGATAAAATGATTAGAAAACAAGCCGGAGCTGCAGCCCCTTGTCTCTCCTGAGTCTCAGGACCTGGCCGGTTCAGCGAGGTCCATTTTCTGCAATGTGAGCCCCTGAGGGGTGAGGATTGGCTGACCTGGGCAGCCTGACCCTGCCAGCCAGCCCTCCCCAGGTGTGCCTGGCTTGAGGTCAATATAAACACCACTGCAGGCAGCAAGAGCCCCTGCAGCTGTGCCTGACGCCATATTCTCTGCCCTGTCAGCAGTCTCGGGGCTGTGCTGGTGGGAGGGAGGGAGGGGCCAAGTCTTTCTGGGTGGCCCGGTGTGAGTGGGGCTCTGCTGGACTTTCTGCAGGAGTTGCCAGGCTGCCACCTGCTAAAGAAGAGTGTGTCACCCATACCTTCTGCTGGAATTTCTCCCCGGGCAGAGGTGAGGAAGGAGAAAAGCAGTGGGGGCCGGGACAGGAGGGGTATCTCAGGCAGGGAAATGGAAAGCTTCCAGAAGAGGGCCCGGGGCCAGGACCATCCTGGCTGGCCTGCAGGCACCAAGTCGGCCTGCGTGCTGTTGCTGGTGTGGCTCCACGGCCCTTCCTCTAGGCTTTCAAGTCCTTGTACATATTGAGGTGTTTTACCTGGGAAGGGTGGGAACAGTTCAGCAGCAGCTGGCCTGGGACTCAGCTCACGTTTACTCACAGACGCCTCAGCGCGGTCCCCCAGGTTTGCAATGAGGACGCTCCTGGAGGGGGGCTGCTGGCTGCATGGGAGTTGATTCCCCACCTCTGACCAACTTCAGAATTGTTTCCCACTGGAGCAAGTGCCCTGATAGGGTTTTCCTCTGTATATCTGGTGGGTTCTGTTTTTTTTTTCTTTTTTTGGTTCAAGGTAGATCTTATTCCTCTTTTATGCATTTATAGATATAAGCATGGAAATAATTCATTCATATAAATACATCTGTGTGAAGGGAAGAACTATTTTCTGTTTTATTTTTAAATTTTATTTATTTTTTAAACTTTTGAAATTTAATTTTATTTATTTTTTTATACAGCAGGTTATTATTAGTTATCTATTTTATACATATACATGTATACAGGTCAATCCCAATCTCCCAACTCATCCCACCACCACCACCCCATGGCTTCCCCCCCTTGGTGTCCATACGTTTGTTCTCTACCTCTGTGTCTCTATTTCTGCCCTGCAAACCGGTTCATCTGTACCATTTTTCTAGGTTCCACATATATGCATTAATATACAATATTTGTTTTTCTCTTTGTGACTTACTTCACTCTGTATGACAGTCTCTAGATCCATCGACGTCTCTACAAATGACCCAGTTTCATTCCTTTGTATGGCTGAGTAATATTCCATTTTATATATGTACCACCTCTTTATCCATTCGTCTGTCTGTGGGCATTTAGGTTGCTTCCATTACCTGGCTATTGTAAATAGAGCTGCAATGAACATTGTGGTCAATGTGTGTTTTTGATTTATGGCTTTGTCTGGGTATATGCCCAGAAGTGGGATTGCTGGATCATATGGTAATTCTATTTTTAGTTTTTTAAGGAACCTCCATACTGTTCTCCATAGTGACTGCATCAATTTACATTCCCAGCAATAGTGGAAGAGGGTTCCCTTTGTCCACACCCTCCCCAGCATTTGTTGTTTGCAGATTTTCTGATGATGCCCATTCTAACAGGTGTGTGGTGATACCTCCTTGACGTTTTGATTTGCATTTCTCTAATAATTAGTGATGTTGAGCAGCTTTTCATGTGTGTCTTGGCCATCTCTGTGTCTTCTTGGAAGAAATGTCTATTTAGATCTTCTACCCAATTTTGTATTGGGTTGTTTGTCTTTTTATTATTAAGCTGCATGAGCTGTTTATATATATTGGAGATTAAACCTTTGTCCATTGATTCGTTTGCAAATATTTCCTCCCACTCTGAGGGTTGCCTTTTTCCATTCCCGTTTTGTAACAAAACAAATAAAGAAAAAGAAGCAGAACACAAATGTGCGTAAAATATGCCTCTTGAAACTGTCGTTTCGAAATATGGACGTCTGTTGCACTTTTTGGTCGATATACGACCCCAGGATTTGTTTTCAGGGCAGGTGTCATTTACAGGCCTGCAATTATTTTGAATATGAACTGACCATTAGCCCTGGGATTAAAGCTGCTGTTGTGTGAAACGGCCACAAGGTGGCAGCAGATCTACTTTACCAAATCTGGTTAGTAGGGCAACAGAGCCTCAATGCAAGTCGTGTTCTAGGCTGTAATTTAGAATGGAATGTGCCAGGAAAAAGCCCCTTATGTTTGTCTCACTGCTTCTTGTTCGTTTTTTTAATTTAATTTTTATTTTTTATCACAGCATGTTTGATTACAATGTTTGGCTTGCTGTAGGTGTGCACCATGTTGTTCTTTTACACAAATACATATGTGTGTTCTTCCTGGGATCCTTGTCCCATGTACGTTATGACAGAATGTTGAGTAGTCTTCTCTTGGTATTCTGTAGGTGTTTGGTGATTATATATTTCACCTGTGTTTGTATATGTCTGTTAACCCCAATATCCTAATGTATCCAATCCTCACGCCTTTCCATTGGTGAACCATAAGTTTGTTTAATGGATCTGTGATTACCCTTCTCTGTGGAAATATTTTCACTGCTATCAATTTTTAGGTAACACCTATAAGTGATATCATACGATATGTGTCTCTTTTTTTCTGAATTAGTACAAGTCGCGAGACTACCTCTAGACTCATCTTCGATGCTGCAAATGGCATTGTGTCCTTTTTACCCTTGACTAATATTCCCTCTGTACATGTACCAGTTCTTCTTTGTCCACTCACGTGTTGATGGACTTTTTGGTTGCTTCCATGTCTTGGCTATTGTAATACCGCGGCAATGCACATTTGCCTGCCTGTGTCTTTCC
Organism: Mesoplodon densirostris; assembly: GCF_025265405.1. Lineage (NCBI taxonomy): Eukaryota > Metazoa > Chordata > Mammalia > Artiodactyla > Ziphiidae > Mesoplodon > Mesoplodon densirostris. The sequence continues at coordinate 127,321,033 of NC_082681.1, read as the reverse complement.
AATTCTGTCTTCTTAGGTTATAGGCCCAGGAGTGGGCCTGCTGGATCATACAGTAGCAAAATGTTTAATTTACAGAGGCACCTCCATTCTGTTCTCATTAGTGGCTCTTACCGGTTACGTCCCTGTTAAAGTTGAGGGTATGCACTTCTCCACAACACCTTCAGCATTTACTGTTTGTAGTGTTTTTTTGCTGATGTATATTCTGACCAGTGTGAGCTGATATACCTCTTTGTGGTTGGATTTGCATGCATCTCATAAACCCTTCAAACTGAGCTTTCTGGCATGTCCTTTTTTCTTCAAACTGTGAGTACAGCTTACCTCTTCAAATTGTTTTCGTGACGTATGTGTGACATTTAGAAATATTTTGGCCATTACCTCCCTTAATACATCTTGTGGGCAGGTTTCATTTACAGCCCTCCAGTACTGGTGCATATGAAGTGACCCTTAGCACAGGTTTTAAAGCTGCTGTTGCAGGTAACGGCCAGAGGGCGGCAGCATTTCTGCTTTTCCCAATCTGGTAACTAGGGAAACAGACCTTCCTGGCAGTGGTGTTCCTCGGTAATATATTAGAGAGGAATGTGCCCGGATAAACCCCCAAATGCTGATGTCTCCTTACTTATGTTTGTTTTCTAAATTGAATTTATATTTTTTATTGGAGTCATATTCCATTGTGTACATGGACCACTTCTTCTTGGTGCATTCCTCTGTTGATGGACATTTTCGTAGCTTCCAAGTGTTGTCTATGGTAAATATTGCTGGAGTGCAGGATTTTCAGCCTGTATCTTTTTTTATGGTTTTGATTTCTTTTGCGGTACGTGGGCCTCTCACTGCGGTGGCCCCTCCCGTTGCAGAGCAGAGGCTCCGGATGCACAGGCCCAGCAGCCATAGCTCACGGGACCAGCCTCTCCACGGCATGTGGGATATTCCCGGACCGGGGCACGAACCCGTGGTTCCTGCATCGGCGGTGGACCCTAAACCCCTGCGCCACCAGTGAAGCTCAGCCGGTTTATTTTTTTATTTTTATTTTTTTGCGGTATGCGGGCCTCTCAATGTTGTGGCCTATCTGATCACGGAGCACAGGCTCTGGATGCGCAGGATCAGCAGCCATGGCTCACGGGCCCAGCCCGTGAGAAATTTTTGGTCAAGTTTCGAACCCAGGATTGTTTTTGAGGTCAGGTGTCATTCATAGGCCTGTAATGAGTGTGAATATTTAGTGAGCATTAGCACTGGGTTTAAAGCTGCTGTTTTGGGAAACGGCCACAAGGCGGCAGCATTTCTCCATTCCCAAATCTGGTTACTAGGGCAGCAGAGCCTTTCTGGAAGTCCTGTTCCTAGGTTGTAAATTAAAATGGAATGTGCCAGGAGAAGCCCCAATAAGTTTATGTCACATTACTTCTTATTTTAGTTTTTTTAATCGGGGTAATGATTAGAATACTGTTTGTCCTCAGTGTACACAATCTGGTTCATTTGTGCATAACATATATATATATATACATATATATATATTCATGTACAGAGCCACTTCCCATGTAAATTATTGCAGAGTGTTCCATAGACATCCCTTGCTATATGGTCGGTCTTTCTGTTATATGTATTTAATAGGTATTTGTACACGTATGGTAACCCTAATCTTAATTTTTCCATTCCCCCCAACTGTCCTTTTAGATAAGCATAGTTTGTTTTCTAAGCCTGTGAGTGTCCTTCTCTGTGGAAATATGTTCATTTGTGTCAGTTGTTAGATAACGCCTATAAGTGATATCATAGGATATGTCTTTTGCTTTCCGACTTACCTCATGTTCTGTGATTATCTCTAGGCTCATCTATGGTGCCTCAAAGAGCAGTGTTTCATTGTTTTCCATGGCTAATATTCCATTGTGTACATGGACCACTTCTTCTTTTTCCACTCATCTGGTGATGGACCTTTTGGTTGCTTCCGTGTCTTGGCCACTGTGAAAATTCCTGCAGTGCAGCTGTTGAAGCCTGTGCCTTCTCGACTCTGGACTTCTCAGGTGAGAGTCTCAGCGGTGGGCCTGCTGAATGGAATGGTGGCTCAATTTTTACTTTGAAACACAGCTCCTTTCTGTTCTCATTATTGGCTGTTACCACTTTACATCTCACCAGCAGCTAGAGGGTACACAGTTCTCTAAAACCCCTTCAGCATTTATTGTTTGTAGACTTTTAGCTGATGGTAGTTGGCATGTGTGAGTTGAAACCTTTTTGGTGGTTAGATTTGCAAGAGTCTAATAATTCCTGATGTTGAGCTTTTATCCATTTTCCTCTTGTTTGAAAATGAATAAAACTTACCCCTCCATACTATCTCCTTGAAAAATGTGCCAGTTTGGAATTTTTTTGGCCATTCCCTTCCTCCGCACAATTATGTAGGGCAGGTGTCCTTTACAGCCCTGAGTCCTTGTGAATGCTAAGTGACCATTAGCTGTGGGTTTAATGCCGCTCTTGCGGGAAACGGCCACAAGGCGGCAGCATTTCTACATTTCCAACTCTGGGTTTTTGGGCAACAGAGCTTTTCTGGAAATCGTGTTAGTAAGCTGCAAATTAGAGTGGAATGTGCCAGCGCAAACCCCCAAGAGCTTATATCTCCTAAATTGTTGTTTGTTTATTAAATTTAATTTTTATTAATTATCAGAGCAAATTTGATAAAACTATAGATTCTCCTAGGTGTACAGTTTCTGGTTCATCCTATCAATGTATCTGTCTGTTCCTCTTTCGATCCTTTCCCGTGTATGTTATTATAGAGTGTTGAGTAGACCTCTCTTTGTATTCCATAGGGACTTTGTGATTATATATTTCATATGTACTAGTGCATATCTGTTAACCCCCATGTCCTAATTCAAACATTCCTTATTCCTTTCCATTTGGTTAAACATTAATTGGTTTTCTGAATCTATGCGTGTCCGTCTCTTGGAAATTGTTTCATGGGTACCAATGTTTAGGTAACACCTATAAGTGATGTCATAAGATGTCTGTCTTTCGGTTTCTTTCTTACTTCAAGTTGGGTGATTATCTCTAGATCCTTCTATGATGGTGCCAACGGCACTGTTCCCTGCTTTTTCATGGCTAATATTCCATTGTGTACATGGACGACTTCTTCTTGGTGCATTTTTCTGTTGATGGACATTTCGGTGTCTTCCAGGTCTTGGCTATGGTACGTGTTGCTGCAGTGCAGGATTGCCAGCCTGTGTCTTTTTGATTCTGGTCTAATCAGGTGAAAGGCCCATGAGTGGGCCTACCAGATCACATGGTAGCTCCATACTTACCCTTAAACGCACCTCCATTCTGTTCTCACTACTGGCTGTGACCAGGTTTCATCCCACCAGCAGCTAAAGGGTACGCAGTTCTCTAAAACCCCTTCAGCGTTTATTCTTTGTAGACTTTTTTGCTGATGACCATTCTGACGGCTGTGAGGTGAACATTTTTGTACACTGGATTTGCATGGCTTTATTGATTCCTGATGTTCAGCCTTTTACCATTCCCATTTTGTTAACAAAAAAGAAAGAAAGTAAAAGAAACAGAAGACAAATGTGCATAAAATATGCCTCTTGAAACTGTCGTTTTGAAACATGGACGTCTTTTGAATGTTTTGATCGATATACGACCCCAGGGTTTTTTTTCAGGGAGGTGTCATTTACAGGCCTGCAATTATTTTGAATATCAACTGACCATTAGCGCTGGGATTAAAGCTGCTGTTGTGTGAAACGGCCACAAGGTGGCAGCAGTTCTCCTTTACCAAATCCGGTTACTAGGGCAACAGAACCTCAATGGAAGTCGTGTTCTAGGTTGTAACTTAGAATGGAATGTATCAGGAAAGCCCCTTCAATTTATGTCTCACTATGTCTTGTTCGTTTTTTTAAGTTAATTTTAATTTTTCATCACAGCAAGTTTGATTACAATGTTTGGCATGTTGTAGGTGTGCAAGATGTGGTTCTTTTACACATATACATATGTCTATTGTTCCTGGGATCCTTGTCCCATGTACGTTATGACAGAATGTTGAGTACTCTTCTCTTGGTGTTCCATAGGTCTTTGGTGATTATATAGTTCACCTGTGTTTGTATATGTCTGTTAACCCCAATATCCTAATGTATCCAATCCTCACACCTTTCCATTGGTGAACCATAAGTTTGTTTAATGAATCTGTGATTGCCCTTCTCTGTGGAAACATCTTCACTGCTATCAATTTTTAGGTAACACCTATAAGTGATATCATACGATATGTGTCTCTCTCTTTCTGACTTAGTACAAGTCGTGTGACTACCTCTAGACTCATCTACGGTGCTGCACATGGCATTGTGTCCTTTTTTCCTTTGGCTAATATTCCATCGGTACATGTACCAGTGCTTCTTTGTCCACTCATCTGTTGATGGACTTTTTGGTTGCTTCCATGTCTTGGCTATTGTAATACAGCGGCAATGCACATTTGCCTGCCTGTGTCTTTCCAATTCTGTCTTTTTAGGTTATAGGCCCAGGAGTGGGCCTGCTGGATCATACAGTAGCAAAATGTTTACTTTACAAAGGCACCTCCATTCTGTTCTCATTAGTGGCTCTTACCAGGTTACGTCCCTCTTAAAGTTGAGGGTGTGCACTTCTCCACAACATCTTCAGCATTTACTGTTTGTAGTGGTTTTTTTGCTGATGTATATTCTGACCAGTGTGAGCTGATACCTCTTTGTGGTTGGATTTGCATGCGTCTCATAAACCCTTGAAATTGAGCTTTCTGGCATGTCCTTTTTTTCTTCAAACTGTGAGTACAGCTTACCTCTTCAAATTGTTTTTGTGACGTATGTGTGACATTTAGAAATATTTTGGCCATTACCTCCCTCAAGACATCTTGTGGGCAGGTTTCATTTACAGCCCTCCAGTACTGGTGCATATGAAGTGACCCTTAGCACAGGTTTTAAAGCTGCTGTTGTAGGTAACGGCCAGAGGGCGGCAGCATTTCTGCTTTTCCCAATCTGGTAACTAGGGAAACAGACCTTCCTGGCAGTGGTGTTCCTCGGTTATATATTAGAGTGGAATGTGCCCGGATAAACCCCCAAATGCTGATGTCTCCTTACTTATGTTTGTTTTCTAAATTGAATTTATATTTTTTATTGGAGTCATATTCCATTGTGTACATGGACCACTTCTTCTTGGTGCATTCCTCTGTTGATGGACATTTTCGTAGCTTCCAAGTGTTGTCTATGGTAAATATTGCTGGAGTGCAGGATTTTCAGCCTGTATCTTTTTTTATGGTTTTGATTTCTTTTGCGGTACGTGGGCCTCTCACTGTGGTGGCCCCTCCCGTTGCAGAGCAGAGGCTCCGGATGCACAGGCCCAGCAGCCATAGCTCACGGGACCAGCCTCTCCACGGCATGTGGGATATTCCCGGACCGGGGCACGAACCCGTGGTTCCTGCGTCGGCGGTGGACCCTAAAGCCCTGCGCCACCAGTGAAGCTCAGCCAGTTTATTTTTTTATTTTTATTTTCTGGCGGTACGCGCGCCTCTCACTGTTGTGGCCTATCCCGTCGCGGAGCACAGGCTCTGGATGCGCAGACTCAGCAGCCATGGCTCACGGGCCCAGCCGTTCCGCGTCATGTGGGATCTTCCCGGATCGGTGCACGAATCTGTGTCCCCTGCATCGGCAGGCGGACTCTGAACCTCTGCGCCACCAGGGAAGCCCAGCCTGTTTATTTTTGATTCTCATCCTGTCAGGCGATAGGCCCAGCAGTGGGTATGCTTGATTGAATGGTAGCTCAGTATTTACCTTTCCAAGGCACCTCCTTTGTGTTTTCCTTACTGTCTCTTACCATGTCCCACGTTCAACCAAGGGTAGGCATTTCTCCTCAAACCCTTCAGCATGTACTGTTTGCAGACTTTTTGCTGATGGCCATTCTGACTGGTGTGAGCTGATAGGTTTTTTGTAATTTGGATTTGCGTGTCTTGAATTATTCCTAGTGCTCAGCATTTTTCCACGCCTTTTTAAAGTTCTGTTAAAATAACAGAAAAACACAGAGAGTACAATTAACCTCTTGAAATTGTCTTCTTGAAAGGTTGCCCTCTTTTGAATTTTTTGGTCAAGTTTCGAACCCAGGATTGTTTTTGAGGGCAGCTGTCATTCATAGGCCTGTAGTGAGTGTGAATATTTACTGAGCATTAGCACTGGGTTTAAAGCTGCTGTTTTGGGAAACGGCCACAAGGCGGCAGCATTTCTCCATTCCCAAATCTGGTTACTAGGGCAGCAGAGCCTTTCTGGAAGTCCTGTTCCTAGGTTGTAAATTAAAATGGAATGTGCCAGGAGAAACCCCAATAAGTTTATGTCACATTACTTCTTGTTTTAGTTTTTTTAATCGGGGTAATGATTAGAATACTGTTTGTCCTCAGTGTACACAATCTGGTTCATTTGTGCATAACATATATATATATATACATATATATATATTCATGTACAGAGCCACTTCCCATGTAAATTATTGCAGAGTGTTCCATAGACATCCCTTGCTATATGGTCGGTCTTTCTGTTATATGTATTTAATAGGTATTTGTACACGTATGGTAACCCTAATCTTAATTTTTCCATTCCCCCCAACTGTCCTTTTAGATAAGCATAGTTTGTTTTCTAAGCCTGTGAGTGTCCTTCTCTGTGGAAATATGTTCATTTGTGTCAGTTGTTAGATAACGCCTATAAGTGATATCATAGGATATGTCTTTTGCTTTCCGACTTACCTCATGTTCTGTGATTATCTCTAGGCTCATCTATGGTGCCTCAAAGAGCAGTGTTTCATTGTTTTCCATGGCTAATATTCCATTGTGTACATGGACCACTTCTTCTTTTTCCACTCATCTGGTGATGGACCTTTGGGTTGCTTCCGTGTCTTGGCCACTGTGAAAATTCCTGCAGTGCAGCTGTTGAAGCCTGTGCCTTCTCGACTCTGGACTTCTCAGGTGAGAGTCTCAGCGGTGGGCCTGCTGAATGGAATGGTGGCTCAATTTTTACTTTGAAACACAGCTCCTTTCTGTTCTCATTATTGGCTGTTACCACTTTACATCTCACCAGCAGCTAGAGGGTACACAGTTCTCTAAAACCCCTTCAGCATTTATTGTTTGTAGACTTTTAGCTGATGGTAGTTGGCATGTGTGAGTTGAAACCTTTTTGGTGGTTAGATTTGCAAGAGTCTAATAATTCCTGATGTTGAGCTTTTATCCATTTTCCTCTTGTTTGAAAATGAGTAAAACTTACCCCTCCATACTATCTCCTTGAAAAATGTGCCAGTTTGGAATTTTTTTGGCCATTCCCTTCCTCCGCACAATTATGTAGGGCAGGTGTCCTTTACAGCCCTGAGTCCTTGTGAATGCTAAGTGACCATTAGCTGTGGGTTTAATGCCGCTCTTGCGGGAAACGGCCACAAGGCGGCAGCATTTCTACATTTCCAACTCTGGGTTTTTGGGCAACAGAGCTTTTCTGGAAATCGTGTTAGTAAGCTGCAAATTAGAGTGGAATGTGCCAGCGCAAACCCCCAAGAGCTTATATCTCCTAAATTGTTGTTTGTTTATTAAATTTAATTTTTATTAATTATCAGAGCAAATTTGATAAAAATATAGATTCTCCTAGGTGTACAGTTTCTGGTTCATCCTATCAATGTATCTGTCTGTTCCTCTTTCGATCCTTTCCCGTGTATGTTATTATAGAGTGTTGAGTAGACCTCTCTTTGTATTCCATAGGCACTTTGTGATTATATATTTCATATGTATTAGTGCATATCTGTTAACCCCCATGTCCTAATTCAAACATTCCTTATTCCTTTCCATTTGGTTAAACATTAATTGGTTTTCTGAATCTATGCGTGTCCGTCTCTTGGAAATTGTTTCATGGGTACCAATGTTTAGGTAACACCTAGAAGTGATGTCATAAGATGTCTGTCTTTCGGTTTCTTTCTTACTTCAAGTTGGGTGATTATCTCTAGATCCTTCTATGATGGTGCCAACGGCACTGTTCCCTGCTTTTTCATGGCTAATATTCCATTCTGTACATGGACGACTTCTTCTTGGTGCATTTTTCTGTTGATGGACATTTCGGTGTCTTCCAGGTCTTGGCTATGGTACGTGTTGCTGCAGTGCAGGATTGCCAGCCTGTGTCTTTTTGATTCTGGTCTAATCAGGTGAAAGGCCCATGAGTGGGCCTACCAGATCACATGGTAGCTCCATATTTACCCTTAAACGCACCTCCATTCTGTTCTCACTACTGGCTGTGACCAGGTTTCATCCCACCAGCAGCTAAAGGGTACGCAGTTCTCTAAAACCCCTTCAGCGTTTATTCTTTGTAGACTTTTTTGCTGATGACCATTCTGACGGCTGTGAGGTGAACATTTTTGTACACTGGATTTGCATGGCTTTATTGATTCCTGATGTTCAGCCTTTTTCCATTCCCATTTTGTTAACAAAAAAGAAAGAAAGTAAAAGAAACAGAAGACAAATGTGCATAAAATATGCCTCTTGAAACTGTCGTTTTGAAACTTGGACGTCTTTTGAATGTTTTGATCGATATACGACCCCAGGATTTTTTTTCAGGGAGGTGTCATTTACAGGCCTGCAATTATTTTGAATATCAACTGACCATTAGCGCTGGGATTAAAGCTGCTGTTGTGTGAAACGGCCACAAGGTGGCAGCAGTTCTCCTTTACCAAATCCGGTTACTAGGGCAACAGAACCTCAATGGAAGTCGTGTTCTAGGTTGTAACTTAGAATGGAATGTATCAGGAAAGCCCCTTCAATTTATGTCTCACTATGTCTTGTTCGTTTTTTTAAGTTAATTTTAATTTTTCATCACAGCAAGTTTGATTACAATGTTTGGCATGTTGTAGGTGTGCAAGATGTGGTTCTTTTACACATATACATATGTCTATAGTTCCTGGGATCCTTGTCCCATGTACGTTATGACAGAATGTTGAGTACTCTTCTCTTGGTGTTCCATAGGTCTTTGGTAATTATATAGTTCACCTGTGTTTGTATATGTCTGTTAACCCCAATATCCTAATGTATCCAATCCTCACACCTTTCCATTGGTGAACCATAAGTTTGTTTAATGAATCTGTGATTGCCCTTCTCTGTGGAAATATCTTCACTGCTATCAATTTTTAGGTAACACCTATAAGTGATATCATACGATATGTGTCTCTCTCTTTCTGACTTAGTACAAGTCGCGTGACTACCTCTAGACTCATCTACGGTGCTGCACATGGCATTGTGTCCTTTTTTACTTTGGCTAATATTCCATCTGTACATGTACCAGTTCTTCTTTGTCCACTCATCTGTTGATGGACTTTTTGATTGCTTCCATGTGTTGGTTATTATACTACGGCGGCAATGCACATTTGCCTGCCTGTGTCTTTCCAATTTTGTCTTCTTAGGTTATAGGCCCAGGAGTGGGCCTGCTGGATCATACAGTAGCAAAATGTTTACTTTACAAAGGCACCTCCATTCTGTTCTCATTAGTGGCTCTTACCAGGTTACGTCCCTCTTAAACTTGAGGGTATGCACTTCTCCACAACACCTTCAGCATTTACTGTTTGTAGTGTTTTTTTGCTGATGTATATTCTGACCAGTGTGAGCTGATACCTCTTTGTGGTTGGATTTGCATGCGTCTCATAAACCCTTGAAATTGAGCTTTCTGGCATGTCCTTTTTCTCTTCAAACTGTGAGTACAGCTTACCTCTTCAAATTGTTTTCGTGAAGTATGTGTGACGTTTAGAAATATTTTGGCCATTACCTCCCTCAAGACTTCTTGTGGGCAGGTTTCATTTACAGCCCTCCAGTACTGGTGCATATGAAGTGACCCTTAGCACAGGTTTTAAAGCTGCTGTTGCAGGTAACGGCCAGAGGGCGGCAGCAGTTCTGCTTTTCCCAATCTGGTAACTAGGGAAACAGACCTTCCTGGCAGTGGTGTTCCTCGGTTATATATTAGAGTGGAATGTGCCCGGATAAACCCCCAAATGCTGATGTCTCCTTACTTATGTTTGTTTTCTAAATTGAATTTATATTTTTTATTGGAGTCATACTCCATTGTGTACGTGGACCACTTCTTCTTGGTGCATTCCTCTGTTGATGGACATTTTCGTAGCTTCCAAGTGTTGTCTATGGTAAATATTGCTGGAGTGCAGGATTTTCAGCCTGTATCTTTTTTTATGGTTTTGATTTCTTTTGCGGTACGTGGGCCTCTCACTGCGGTGGCCCCTCCCGTTGCAGAGCAGAGGCTCCGGATGCACAGGCCCAGCAGCCATAGCTCACGGGACCAGCCTCTCCACGGCATGTGGGATATTCCCGGACCAGGGCACGAACCCCTGGTTCCTGCATCGGCGGTGGACCCTAAAGCCCTGCGCCACTAGTGAAGCTCAGCCAGTTTATTTTATTATTTTTATTTTCTGGCGGTACGCGCGCCTCTCACTGTTGTGGCCTATCCCGTCGCGGAGCACAGGCTCTGGATGCGCAGACTCAGCAGCCATGGCTCACGGGCCCAGCCGTTCTGCGTCATGTGGGATCTTCCCGGATCGGTGCACGAATCTGTGTCCCCTGCATCGGCAGGCGGACTCTGAACCTCTGCGCCACCAGGGAAGCCCAGCCTGTTTATTTTTGATTCTCATCCTGTCAGGCGATAGGCCCAGCAGTGGGTATGCTTGATTGAATGGTAGCTCAGTATTTACCTTTCCAAGGCACCTCCTTTGTGTTTTCCTTACTGGCTCTTACCATGTTCCACGTTCAACCAAGGGTAGGCATTTCTCCTCAAACCCTTCAGCATGTACTGTTTGCAGACTTTTTGCTGATGGCCATTCTGACTGGTGTGAGCTGATAGGTTTTTTGTAATTTGGATTTGCGTGTCTTGAATTATTCCTAGTGCTCAGCATTTTTCCACGCCTTTTTAAAGTTCTGTTAAAATAACAGAAAAACACCGAGAGTACAATTAACCTCTTGAAATTGTCTTCTTGAAAGGTTGCCCTCTTTTGAATTTTTTGGTCAAGTTTCGAACCCAGGATTGTTTTTGAGGGCAGCTGTCATTCATAGGCCTGTAGTGAGTGTGAATATTTACTGAGCATTAGCACTGGGTTTAAAGCTGCTGTTTTGGGAAACGGCCACAAGGCGGCAGCATTTCTCCATTCCCAAATCTGGTTACTAGGGCAGCAGAGCCTTTCTGGAAGTCCTGTTCCTAGGTTGTAAATTAAAATGGAATGTGCCAGGAGAAACCCCAATAAGTTTATGTCACATTACTTCTTGTTTTAGTTTTTTTAATCGGGGTAATGATTAGAATACTGTTTGTCCTCAGTGTACACAATCTGGTTCATTTGTGCATAACATATATATATATATATACATATATATATATTCATGTACAGAGCCACTTCCCATATAAATTATTGCAGAGTGTTCCATAGACATCCCTTGCTATATGGTCGGTCTTTCTGTTATATGTATTTAATAGGTATTTGTACACGTATGGTAACCCTAATCTTAATTTTTCCATTCCCCCCAACTGTCCTTTTAGATAAGCATAGTTTGTTTTCTAAGCCTGTGAGTGTCCTTCTCTGTGGAAATATGTTCATTTGTGTCAGTTGTTAGATAACGCCTATAAGTGATATCATAGGATATGTCTTTTGCTTTCCGACTTACCTCATGTTCTGTGATTATCTCTAGGCTCATCTATGGTGCCTCAAAGAGCAGTGTTTCATTGTTTTCCATGGCTAATATTCCATTGTGTACATGGACCACTTCTTCTTTTTCCACTCATCTGGTGATGGACCTTTTGGTTGCTTCCGTGTCTTGGCCACTGTGAAAATTCCTGCAGTGCAGCTGTTGAAGCCTGTGCCTTCTCGACTCTGGACTTCTCAGGTGAGAGTCTCAGCAGTGGGCCTGCTGAATGGAATGGTGGCTCAATTTTTACTTTGAAACACAGCTCCTTTCTGTTCTCATTATTGGCTGTTACCACTTTACATCTCACCAGCAGCTAGAGGGTACACAGTTCTCTAAAACCCCTTCAGCATTTATTGTTTGTAGACTTTTAGCTGATGGTAGTTGGCATGTGTGAGTTGAAACCTTTTTGGTGGTTAGATTTGCAAGAGTCTAATAATTCCTGATGTTGAGCTTTTATCCATTTTCCTCTTGTTTGAAAATGAGTAAAACTTACCCCTCCATACTATCTCCTTGAAAAATGTGCCAGTTTGGAATTTTTTTGGCCATTCCCTTCCTCCGCACAATTATGTAGGGCAGGTGTCCTTTACAGCCCTGAGTCCTTGTGAATGCTAAGTGACCATTAGCTGTGGGTTTAATGCCGCTCTTGCGGGAAACGGCCACAAGGCGGCAGCATTTCTACATTTCCAACTCTGGGTTTTTGGGCAACAGAGCTTTTCTGGAAATCGTGTTAGTAAGCTGCAAATTAGAGTGGAATGTGCCAGCGCAAACCCCCAAGAGCTTATATCTCCTAAATTGTTGTTTGTTTATTAAATTTAATTTTTATTAATTATCAGAGCAAATTTGATAAAAATATAGATTCTCCTAGGTGTACAGTTTCTGGTTCATCCTATCAATGTATCTGTCTGTTCCTCTTTCGATCCTTTCCCGTGTATGTTATTATAGAGTGTTGAGTAGACCTCTCTTTGTATTCCATAGGCACTTTGTGATTATATATTTCATATGTATTAGTGCATATCTGTTAACCCCCATGTCCTAAGTCAAACATTCCTTATTCCTTTCCATTTGGTTAAACATTAATTGGTTTTCTGAATCTATGCGTGTCCGTCTCTTGGAAATTGTTTCATGGGTACCAATGTTTAGGTAACACCTAGAAGTGATGTCATAAGATGTCTGTCTTTCGGTTTCTTTCTTACTTCAAGTTGGGTGATTATCTCTAGATCCTTCTATGATGGTGCCAACGGCACTGTTCCCTGCTTTTTCATGGCTAATATTCCATTCTGTACATGGACGACTTCTTCTTGGTGCATTTTTCTGTTGATGGACATTTCGGTGTCTTCCAGGTCTTGGCTATGGTACGTGTTGCTGCAGTGCAGGATTGCCAGCCTGTGTCTTTTTGATTCTGGTCTAATCAGGTGAAAGGCCCATGAGTGGGCCTACCAGATCACATGGTAGCTCCATATTTACCCTTAAACGCACCTCCATTCTGTTCTCACTACTGGCTGTGACCAGGTTTCATCCCACCAGCAGCTAAAGGGTACGCAGTTCTCTAAAACCCCTTCAGCGTTTATTCTTTGTAGACTTTTTTGCTGATGACCATTCTGACGGCTGTGAGGTGAACATTTTTGTACACTGGATTTGCATGGCTTTATTGATTCCTGATGTTCAGCCTTTTACCATTCCCATTTTGTTAACAAAAAAGAAAGAAAGTAAAAGAAACAGAAGACAAATGTGCATAAAATATGCCTCTTGAAACTGTCGTTTTGAAACATGGACGTCTTTTGAATGTTTTGATCGATATACGACCCCAGGGTTTTTTTTCAGGGAGGTGTCATTTACAGGCCTGCAATTATTTTGAATATCAACTGACCATTAGCGCTGGGATTAAAGCTGCTGTTGTGTGAAACGGCCACAAGGTGGCAGCAGTTCTCCTTTACCAAATCCGGTTACTAGGGCAACAGAACCTCAATGGAAGTCGTGTTCTAGGTTGTAACTTAGAATGGAATGTATCAGGAAAGCCCCTTCAATTTATGTCTCACTATGTCTTGTTCGTTTTTTTAAGTTAATTTTAATTTTTCATCACAGCAAGTTTGATTACAATGTTTGGCATGTTGTAGGTGTGCAAGATGTGGTTCTTTTACACATATACATATGTCTATTGTTCCTGGGATCCTTGTCCCATGTACGTTATGACAGAATGTTGAGTACTCTTCTCTTGGTGTTCCATAGGTCTTTGGTGATTATATAGTTCACCTGTGTTTGTATATGTCTGTTAACCCCAATATCCTAATGTATCCAATCCTCACACCTTTCCATTGGTGAACCATAAGTTTGTTTAATGAATCTGTGATTGCCCTTCTCTGTGGAAATATCTTCACTGCTATCAATTTTTAGGTAACACCTATAAGTGATATCATACGATATGTGTCTCTCTCTTTCTGACTTAGTACAAGTCGCGTGACTACCTCTAGACTCATCTACGGTGCTGCACATGGCATTGTGTCCTTTTTTACTTTGGCTAATATTCCATCTGTACATGTACCAGTTCTTCTTTGTCCACTCATGTGTTGATGGACTTTTTGGTTGCTTCCATGTGTTGGTTATTATACTACGGCGGCAATGCACATTTGCCTGCCTGTGTCTTTCCAATTTTGTCTTCTTAGGTTATAGGCCCAGGAGTGGGCCTGCTGGATCATACAGTAGCAAAATGTTTACTTTACAAAGGCACCTCCATTCTGTTCTCATTAGTGGCTCTTACCAGGTTACGTCCCTCTTAAACTTGAGGGTATGCACTTCTCCAAAACACCTTCAGCATTTACTGTTTGTAGTGTTTTTTTGCTGATGTATATTCTGACCAGTGTGAGCTGATACCTCTTTGTGGTTGGATTTGCATGCGTCTCATAAACCCTTGAAATTGAGCTTTCTGGCATGTCCTTTTTCTCTTCAAACTGTGAGTACAGCTTACCTCTTCAAATTGTTTTCGTGAAGTATGTGTGACATTTAGAAATATTTTGGCCATTACCTCCCTCAAGACATCTTGTGGGCAGGTTTCATTTACAGCCCTCCAGTACTGGTGCATATGAAGTGACCCTTAGCACAGGTTTTAAAGCTGCTGTTGCAGGTAACGGCCAGAGGGCGGCAGCATTTCTGCTTTTCCCAATCTGGTAACTAGGGAAACAGACCTTCCTGGCAGTGGTGTTCCTCGGTTATATATTAGAGTGGAATGTGCCCGGATAAACCCCCAAATGCTGATGTCTCCTTACTTATGTTTGTTTTCTAAATTGAATTTATATTTTTTATTGGAGTCATACTCCATTGTGTACGTGGACCACTTCTTCTTGGTGCATTCCTCTGTTGATGGACATTTTCGTAGCTTCCAAGTGTTGTCTATGGTAAATATTGCTGGAGTGCAGGATTTTCAGCCTGTATCTTTTTTTATGGTTTTGATTTCTTTTGCGGTACGTGGGCCTCTCACTGCGGTGGCCCCTCCCGTTGCAGAGCAGAGGCTCCGGATGCACAGGCCCAGCAGCCATAGCTCACGGGACCAGCCTCTCCACGGCATGTGGGATATTCCCGGACCAGGGCACGAACCCCTGGTTCCTGCATCGGCAGTGGACCCTAAAGCCCTGCGCCACTAGTGAAGCTCAGCCAGTTTATTTTATTATTTTTATTTTCTGGCGGTACGCGCGCCTCTCACTGTTGTGGCCTATCCCGTCGCGGAGCACAGGCTCTGGATGTGCAGGCTCAGCAGCCATGGCTCACGGGCCCAGCCGCTCCGCGTCATGTGGGATCTTCCCGGATCGGTGCAAGAATCTGTGTACCCTGCATCGGCAGGTGGACTCTGAACCTCTGCGCCACCAGGGAAGCCCAGCCTGTTTATTTTTGATTCTCATCCTGTCAGGCGATAGGCCCAGCAGTGGGTATGCTTGATTGAATGGTAGCTCAGTATTTACCTTTCCAAGGCACCTCCTTTGTGTTTTCCTTACTGTCTCTTACCATGTCCCACGTTCAACCAAGGGTAGGCATTTCTCCTCAAACCCTTCAGCATGTACTGTTTGCAGACTTTTTGCTCATGGCCATTCTGACTGGTGTGAGCTGATAGGTTTTTTGTAATTTGGATTTGCGTGTCTTGAATTATTCCT
This sequence comes from Mesoplodon densirostris, assembly GCF_025265405.1. NCBI lineage: Eukaryota > Metazoa > Chordata > Mammalia > Artiodactyla > Ziphiidae > Mesoplodon > Mesoplodon densirostris. The sequence continues at coordinate 127,305,220 of NC_082681.1, read as the reverse complement.
AGTGCTCAGCATTTTTCCACGCCTTTTTAAAGTTCTGTTAAAATAACAGAAAAACACAGAGAGTACAATTAACCTCTTGAAATTGTCTTCTTGAAAGGTTGCCCTCTTGAATTTTTTGGTCAAGTTTCGAACCCAGGATTGTTTTTGAGGGCAGCTGTCATTCATAGGCCTGTAGTGAGTGTGAATAGTTAGTGAGCATTAGCACTGGGTTTAAAGCTGCTGTTTTGGGAAACGGCCACAAGGCGGCAGCATTTCTCCATTCCCAAATCTGGTTACTAGGGCAGCAGAGCCTTTCTGGAAGTCCTGTTCCTAGGTTGTAAATTAAAATGGAATGTGCCAGGAGAAACCCCAATAAGTTTATGTCACATTACTTCTTGTTTTAGTTTTTTTAATCGGGGTAATGATTAGAATACTGTTTGTCCTCAGTGTACACAATCTGGTTCATTTGTGCATAACATATATATATACATATATATAGATTCATGTACAGAGCCACTTCCCATGTAAATTATTGCAGAGTGTTCCATAGACATCCCTTGCTATATGGTCGGTCTTTCTGTTATATGTATTTAATAGGTATTTGTACACGTATGGTAACCCTAATCTTAATTTTTCCATTCCCCCCAACTGTCCTTTTAGATAAGCATGGTTTGTTTTCTAAGCCTGTGAGTGTCCTTCTCTGTGGAAATATGTTCATTTGTGTCAGTTGTTAGATAACGCCTATAAGTGATATCATAGGATATGTCTTTTGCTTTCCGACTTACCTCATGTTCTGTGATTATCTCTAGGCTCATCTATGGTGCCTCAAAGAGCAGTGTTTCATTGTTTTCCATGGCTAATATTCCATTGTGTACATGGACCACTTCTTCTTTTTCCACTCATCTGGTGATGGACCTTTGGGTTGCTTCCGTGTCTTGGCCACTGTGAAAATTCCTGCAGTGCAGCTGTTGAAGCCTGTGCCTTCTCGACTCTGGACTTCTCAGGTGAGAGTCTCAGCGGTGGGCCTGCTGAATGGAATGGTGGCTCAATTTTTACTTTGAAACACAGCTCCTTTCTGTTCTCATTATTGGCTGTTACCACTTTACATCTCACCAGCTGCTAGAGGGTACACAGTTCTCTAAAAGCCCTTCAGCATTTATTGTTTGTAGACTTTTAGCTGATGGTAGTTGGCATGTGTGAGTTGAAGCCTTTTTGGTGGTTAGATTTGCAAGAGTCTAATAATTCCTGATGTTGAGCTTTTATCCATTTTCCTCTTGTTTGAAAATGAGTAAAACTTACCCCTCCATACTATCTCCTTGAAAAATGTGCCAGTTTGGAATTTTTTTGGCCATTCCCTTCCTCCGCACAATTATGTAGGGCAGGTGTCCTTTACAGCCCTGAGTCCTTGTGAATGCTAAGTGACCATTAGCTGTGGGTTTAATGCCGCTCTTGCGGGAAACGGCCACAAGGCGGCAGCATTTCTACATTTCCAACTCTGGGTTTTTGGGCAACAGAGCTTTTCTGGAAATCGTGTTAGTAAGCTGCAAATTAGAGTGGAATGTGCCAGCGCAAACCCCCAAGAGCTTATATCTCCTAAATTGTTGTTTGTTTATTAAATTTAATTTTTATTAATTATCAGAGCAAATTTGATAAAAATATAGATTCTCCTAGGTGTACAGTTTCTGGTTCATCCTATCAATGTATCTGTCTGTTCCTCTTTCGATCCTTTCCCGTGTATGTTATTATAGAGTGTTGAGTAGACCTCTCTTTGTATTCCATAGGCACTTTGTGATTATATATTTCATATGTATTAGTGCATATCTGTTAACCCCCATGTCCTAAGTCAAACATTCCTTATTCCTTTCCATTTGGTTAAACATTAATTGGTTTTCTGAATCTATGCGTGTCCGTCTCTTGGAAATTGTTTCATGGGTACCAATGTTTAGGTAACACCTATAAGTGATGTCATAAGATGTCTGTCTATCGGTTTCTTTCTTACTTCAAGTTGGGTGATTATCTCTAGATCCTTCTATGATGGTGCCAACGGCACTGTTCCCTGCTTTTTCATGGCTAATATTCCATTGTGTACATGGACGACTTCTTCTTGGTGCATTTTTCTGTTGATGGACATTTCGGTGTCTTCCAGGTCTTGGCTATGGTACGTGTTGCTGCAGTGCAGGATTGCCAGCCTGTGTCTTTTTGATTCTGGTCTAATCAGGTGAAAGGCCCATGAGTGGGCCTACCAGATCACATGGTAGCTCCATACTTACCCTTAAACGCACCTCCATTCTGTTCTCACTACTGGCTGTGACCAGGTTTCATCCCACCAGCAGCTAAAGGGTACGCAGTTCTCTAAAACCCCTTCAGCGTTTATTCTTTGTAGACTTTTTTGCTGATGACCATTCTGACGGCTGTGAGGTGAACATTTTTGTACACTGGATTTGCATGGCTTTATTGATTCCTGATGTTCAGCCTTTTTCCATTCCCATTTTGTTAACAAAAAAGAAAGAAAGTAAAAGAAACAGAAGACAAATGTGCATAAAATATGCCTCTTGAAACTGTCGTTTTGTAACATGGACGTCTTTTGAATGTTTTGATCGATATACGACCCCAGGGTTTTTTTTCAGGGAGGTGTCATTTACAGGCCTGCAATTATTTTGAATATCAACTGACCATTAGCGCTGGGATTAAAGCTGCTGTTGTGTGAAACGGCCACAAGGTGGCAGCAGTTCTCCTTTACCAAATCCGGTTACTAGGGCAACAGAACCTCAATGGAAGTCGTGTTCTAGGTTGTAATTTAGAATGGAATGTATCAGGAAAGCCCCTTCAATTTATGTCTCACTATTTCTTGTTTGTTTTCTTAACTTAATTTTTATTTTTCATCACAGCAAGTTTGATTACAATGTTTGGCATGTTGTAGGTGTGCAAGATGTGGTTCTTTTACACATATACATATGTCTATTGTTCCTGGGATCCTTGTCCCATGTACGTTATGACAGAATGCTGAGTACTCTTCTCTTGGTATTCCATAGGTCTTTGGTGATTATATAGTTCACCTGTGTTTGTATATGTCTGTTAACCCCAATATCCTAATGTATCCAATCCTCACACCTTTCCATTGGTGAACCATAAGTTTGTTTAATGAATCTGTGATTGCCCTTCTCTGTGGAAATATCTTCACTGCTATCAATTTTTAGGTAACACCTATAAGTGATATCATACGATATGTGTCTCTCTCTTTCTGACTTAGTACAAGTCGCGTGACTACCTCTAGACTCATCTACGGTGCTGCACATGGCATTGTGTCCTTTTTTCCTTTGGTTAATATTCCATCTGTACATGTACCAGTTCTTCTTTGTCCACTCATCTGTTGATGGACTTTTTGGTTGCTTCCATGTCTTGGCTATTGTAATACAGCGGCAATGCACATTTGCCTGCCTGTGTCTTTCCAATTCTGTCTTTTTAGGTTATAGGCCCAGGAGTGGGCCTGCTGGATCATACAGTAGCAAAATGTTTACTTTACAAAGGCACCTCCATTCTGTTCTCATTAGTGGCTCTTACCAGGTTACGTCCCTCTTAAAGTTGAGGGTGTGCACTTCTCCACAACATCTTCAGCATTTACTGTTTGTAGTGGTTTTTTTGCTGATGTATATTCTGACCAGTGTGAGCTGATACCTCTTTGTGGTTGGATTTGCATGCGTCTCATAAACCCTTGAAATTGAGCTTTCTGGCATGTCCTTTTTTTCTTCAAACTGTGAGTACAGCTTACCTCTTCAAATTGTTTTCGTGACGTATGTGTGACATTTAGAAATATTTTGGCCATTACCTCCCTCAAGACATCTTGTGGGCAGGTTTCATTTACAGCCCTCCAGTACTGGTGCATATGAAGTGACCCTTAGCACAGGTTTTAAAGCTGCTGTTGCAGGTAACGGCCAGAGGGCGGCAGCATTTCTGCTTTTCCCAATCTGGTAACTAGGGAAACAGACCTTCCTGGCAGTGGTGTTCCTCGGTTATATATTAGAGTGGAATGTGCCCGGATAAACCCCCAAATGCTGATGTCTCCTTACTTATGTTTGTTTTCTAAATTGAATTTATATTTTTTATTGGAGTCATATTCCATTGTGTACATGGACCACTTCTTCTTGGTGCATTCCTCTGTTGATGGACATTTTCGTAGCTTCCAAGTGTTGTCTATGGTAAATATTGCTGGAGTGCAGGATTTTCAGCCTGTATCTTTTTTTATGGTTTTGATTTCTTTTGCGGTACGTGGGCCTCTCACTGTGGTGGCCCCTCCCGTTGCAGAGCAGAGGCTCCGGATGCACAGGCCCAGCAGCCATAGCTCACGGGACCAGCCTCTCCACGGCATGTGGGATATTCCCGGACCAGGGCACGAACCCGTGGTTCCTACATCGGCCGTGGACTCTAAACCCCTGTGCCACCAGTGAAGCTCAGCCGGTTTATATTTTTATTTTTATTTTTATTGCGGTACGCAGGCCTCTCACTGTTGTGGCCTATCCCATCGCGGAGCACAGGCTCCGGATGCACAGGCTCAGCAGCCATGGCTCACGGTCCCATCCGCTCCGCGTCAGGCGGACTCTCAACCTCTGTGCCACCAGGGAAGCCCATCCTGTTTATTTTTGATTCTCATCCTGTCAGGCGATAGGCCCAGCAGTGGGTATGCTTGATTGCATGGTAGCTCAGTATTTACCTTTCTGAGGCACCTCCTTTGTGTTTTCCTTACTGGCTCTTACCATGTCCCACGTTGAACCAAGGGTAGGCATTTCTCCTCAAACCCTTCAGCATTTACTGTTTGCAGAATTTTTGCTGATGGCCATTCTGACTGGTGTGAGCTGATAGGTTTTTGGTAATTTGGATTTGCATGTCTTGAATTATTCCTGGTGTTCAGCATTTTTCCACGCCTTTTTAAAGTTCTGTTAAAATAACAGAAAAACACAGAGAGTACAATTAACCTCTTGAAATTGTCTTCTTGAAAGGTTGCCCTCTTTTGAATTTTTTGGTCAAGTTTCGAACCCAGGATTGTTTTTGAGGGCAGCTGTCATTCATAGGCCTGTAGTGAGTGTGAATATTTACTGAGCATTAGCACTGGGTTTAAAGCTGCTGTTTTGGGAAACGGCCACAAGGCGGCAGCATTTCTCCATTCCCAAATCTGGTTACTAGGGCAGCAGAGCCTTTCTGGAAGTCCTGTTCCTAGGTTGTAAATTAAAATGGAATGTGCCAGGAGAAACCCCAATAAGTTTATGTCACATTACTTCTTGTTTTAGTTTTTTTAATCGGGGTAATGATTAGAATACTGTTTGTCCTCAGTGTACACAATCTGGTTCATTTGTGCATAACATATATATATATATACATATATATATATTCATGTACAGAGCCACTTCCCATGTAAATTATTGCAGAGTGTTCCATAGACATCCCTTGCTATATGGTCGGTCTTTCTGTTATATGTATTTAATAGGTATTTGTACACGTATGGTAACCCTAATCTTAATTTTTCCATTCCCCCCAACTGTCCTTTTAGATAAGCATAGTTTGTTTTCTAAGCCTGTGAGTGTCCTTCTCTGTGGAAATATGTTCATTTGTGTCAGTTGTTAGATAACGCCTATAAGTGATATCATAGGATATGTCTTTTGCTTTCCGACTTACCTCATGTTCTGTGATTATCTCTAGGCTCATCTATGGTGCCTCAAAGAGCAGTGTTTCATTGTTTTCCATGGCTAATATTCCATTGTGTACATGGACCACTTCTTCTTTTTCCACTCATCTGGTGATGGACCTTTTGGTTGCTTCCGTGTCTTGGCCACTGTGAAAATTCCTGCAGTGCAGCTGTTGAAGCCTGTGCCTTCTCGACTCTGGACTTCTCAGGTGAGAGTCTCAGCGGTGGGCCTGCTGAATGGAATGGTGGCTCAATTTTTACTTTGAAACACAGCTCCTTTCTGTTCTCATTATTGGCTGTTACCACTTTACATCTCACCAGCTGCTAGAGGGTACACAGTTCTCTAAAAGCCCTTCAGCATTTATTGTTTGTAGACTTTTAGCTGATGGTAGTTGGCATGTGTGAGTTGAAACCTTTTTGGTGGTTAGATTTGCAAGAGTCTAATAATTCCTGATGTTGAGCTTTTATCCATTTTCCTCTTGTTTGAAAATGAGTAAAACTTACCCCTCCATACTATCTCCTTGAAAAATGTGCCAGTTTGGAATTTTTTTGGCCATTCCCTTCCTCCGCACAATTATGTAGGGCAGGTGTCCTTTACAGCCCTGAGTCCTTGTGAATGCTAAGTGACCATTAGCTGTGGGTTTAATGCCGCTCTTGCGGGAAACGGCCACAAGGCGGCAGCATTTCTACATTTCCAACTCTGGGTTTTTGGGCAACAGAGCTTTTCTGGAAATCGTGTTAGTAAGCTGCAAATTAGAGTGGAATGTGCCAGCGCAAACCCCCAAGAGCTTATATCTCCTAAATTGTTGTTTGTTTATTAAATTTAATTTTTATTAATTATCAGAGCAAATTTGATAAAAATATAGATTCTCCTAGGTGTACAGTTTCTGGTTCATCCTATCAATGTATCTGTCTATTCCTCTTTCGATCCTTTCCCGTGTATGTTATTATAGAGTGTTGAGTAGACCTCTCTTTGTATTCCATAGGCACTTTGTGATTATATATTTCATATGTATTAGTGCATATCTGTTAACCCCCATGTCCTAAGTCAAACATTCCTTATTCCTTTCCATTTGGTTAAACATTAATTGGTTTTCTGAATCTATGCGTGTCCGTCTCTTGGAAATTGTTTCATGGGTACCAATGTTTAGGTAACACCTAGAAGTGATGTCATAAGATGTCTGTCTTTCGGTTTCTTTCTTACTTCAAGTTGGGTGATTATCTCTAGATCCTTCTATGATGGTGCCAACGGCACTGTTCCCTGCTTTTTCATGGCTAATATTCCATTCTGTACATGGACGACTTCTTCTTGGTGCATTTTTCTGTTGATGGACATTTCGGTGTCTTCCAGGTCTTGGCTATGGTACGTGTTGCTGCAGTGCAGGATTGCCAGCCTGTGTCTTTTTGATTCTGGTCTAATCAGGTGAAAGGCCCATGAGTGGGCCTACCAGATCACATGGTAGCTCCATATTTACCCTTAAACGCACCTCCATTCTGTTCTCACTACTGGCTGTGACCAGGTTTCATCCCACCAGCAGCTAAAGGGTACGCAGTTCTCTAAAACCCCTTCAGCGTTTATTCTTTGTAGACTTTTTTGCTGATGACCATTCTGACGGCTGTGAGGTGAACATTTTTGTACACTGGATTTGCATGGCTTTATTGATTCCTGATGTTCAGCCTTTTACCATTCCCATTTTGTTAACAAAAAAGAAAGAAAGTAAAAGAAACAGAAGACAAATGTGCATAAAATATGCCTCTTGAAACTGTCGTTTTGAAACATGGACGTCTTTTGAATGTTTTGATCGATATACGACCCCAGGGTTTTTTTTCAGGGAGGTGTCATTTACAGGCCTGCAATTATTTTGAATATCAACTGACCATTAGCGCTGGGATTAAAGCTGCTGTTGTGTGAAACGGCCACAAGGTGGCAGCAGTTCTCCTTTACCAAATCCGGTTACTAGGGCAACAGAACCTCAATGGAAGTCGTGTTCTAGGTTGTAACTTAGAATGGAATGTATCAGGAAAGCCCCTTCAATTTATGTCTCACTATGTCTTGTTCGTTTTTTTAAGTTAATTTTAATTTTTCATCACAGCAAGTTTGATTACAATGTTTGGCATGTTGTAGGTGTGCAAGATGTGGTTCTTTTACACATATACATATGTCTATTGTTCCTGGGATCCTTGTCCCATGTACGTTATGACAGAATGTTGAGTACTCTTCTCTTGGTGTTCCATAGGTCTTTGGTGATTATATAGTTCACCTGTGTTTGTATATGTCTGTTAACCCCAATATCCTAATGTATCCAATCCTCACACCTTTCCATTGGTGAACCATAAGTTTGTTTAATGAATCTGTGATTGCCCTTCTCTGTGGAAATATCTTCACTGCTATCAATTTTTAGGTAACACCTATAAGTGATATCATACGATATGTGTCTCTCTCTTTCTGACTTAGTACAAGTCGCGTGACTACCTCTAGACTCATCTACGGTGCTGCACATGGCATTGTGTCCTTTTTTACTTTGGCTAATATTCCATCTGTACATGTACCAGTTCTTCTTTGTCCACTCATGTGTTGATGGACTTTTTGGTTGCTTCCATGTGTTGGTTATTATACTACGGCGGCAATGCACATTTGCCTGCCTGTGTCTTTCCAATTTTGTCTTCTTAGGTTATAGGCCCAGGAGTGGGCCTGCTGGATCATACAGTAGCAAAATGTTTACTTTACAAAGGCACCTCCATTCTGTTCTCATTAGTGGCTCTTACCAGGTTACGTCCCTCTTAAACTTGAGGGTATGCACTTCTCCAAAACACCTTCAGCATTTACTGTTTGTAGTGTTTTTTTGCTGATGTATATTCTGACCAGTGTGAGCTGATACCTCTTTGTGGTTGGATTTGCATGCGTCTCATAAACCCTTGAAATTGAGCTTTCTGGCATGTCCTTTTTCTCTTCAAACTGTGAGTACAGCTTACCTCTTCAAATTGTTTTCGTGAAGTATGTGTGACATTTAGAAATATTTTGGCCATTACCTCCCTCAAGACATCTTGTGGGCAGGTTTCATTTACAGCCCTCCAGTACTGGTGCATATGAAGTGACCCTTAGCACAGGTTTTAAAGCTGCTGTTGCAGGTAACGGCCAGAGGGCGGCAGCATTTCTGCTTTTCCCAATCTGGTAACTAGGGAAACAGACCTTCCTGGCAGTGGTGTTCCTCGGTTATATATTAGAGTGGAATGTGCCCGGATAAACCCCCAAATGCTGATGTCTCCTTACTTATGTTTGTTTTCTAAATTGAATTTATATTTTTTATTGGAGTCATACTCCATTGTGTACGTGGACCACTTCTTCTTGGTGCATTCCTCTGTTGATGGACATTTTCGTAGCTTCCAAGTGTTGTCTATGGTAAATATTGCTGGAGTGCAGGATTTTCAGCCTGTATCTTTTTTTATGGTTTTGATTTCTTTTGCGGTACGTGGGCCTCTCACTGCGGTGGCCCCTCCCGTTGCAGAGCAGAGGCTCCGGATGCACAGGCCCAGCAGCCATAGCTCACGGGACCAGCCTCTCCACGGCATGTGGGATATTCCCGGACCAGGGCACGAACCCCTGGTTCCTGCATCGGCAGTGGACCCTAAAGCCCTGCGCCACTAGTGAAGCTCAGCCAGTTTATTTTATTATTTTTATTTTCTGGCGGTACGCGCGCCTCTCACTGTTGTGGCCTATCCCGTCGCGGAGCACAGGCTCTGGATGTGCAGGCTCAGCAGCCATGGCTCACGGGCCCAGCCGCTCCGCGTCATGTGGGATCTTCCCGGATCGGTGCAAGAATCTGTGTACCCTGCATCGGCAGGTGGACTCTGAACCTCTGCGCCACCAGGGAAGCCCAGCCTGTTTATTTTTGATTCTCATCCTGTCAGGCGATAGGCCCAGCAGTGGGTATGCTTGATTGAATGGTAGCTCAGTATTTACCTTTCCAAGGCACCTCCTTTGTGTTTTCCTTACTGTCTCTTACCATGTCCCACGTTCAACCAAGGGTAGGCATTTCTCCTCAAACCCTTCAGCATGTACTGTTTGCAGACTTTTTGCTCATGGCCATTCTGACTGGTGTGAGCTGATAGGTTTTTTGTAATTTGGATTTGCGTGTCTTGAATTATTCCTAGTGCTCAGCATTTTTCCACGCCTTTTTAAAGTTCTGTTAAAATAACAGAAAAACACAGAGAGTACAATTAACCTCTTGAAATTGTCTTCTTGAAAGGTTGCCCTCTTGAATTTTTTGGTCAAGTTTCGAACCCAGGATTGTTTTTGAGGGCAGCTGTCATTCATAGGCCTGTAGTGAGTGTGAATAGTTAGTGAGCATTAGCACTGGGTTTAAAGCTGCTGTTTTGGGAAACGGCCACAAGGCGGCAGCATTTCTCCATTCCCAAATCTGGTTACTAGGGCAGCAGAGCCTTTCTGGAAGTCCTGTTCCTAGGTTGTAAATTAAAATGGAATGTGCCAGGAGAAACCCCAATAAGTTTATGTCACATTACTTCTTGTTTTAGTTTTTTTAATCGGGGTAATGATTAGAATACTGTTTGTCCTCAGTGTACACAATCTGGTTCATTTGTGCATAACATATATATATACATATATATAGATTCATGTACAGAGCCACTTCCCATGTAAATTATTGCAGAGTGTTCCATAGACATCCCTTGCTATATGGTCGGTCTTTCTGTTATATGTATTTAATAGGTATTTGTACACGTATGGTAACCCTAATCTTAATTTTTCCATTCCCCCCAACTGTCCTTTTAGATAAGCATGGTTTGTTTTCTAAGCCTGTGAGTGTCCTTCTCTGTGGAAATATGTTCATTTGTGTCAGTTGTTAGATAACGCCTATAAGTGATATCATAGGATATGTCTTTTGCTTTCCGACTTACCTCATGTTCTGTGATTATCTCTAGGCTCATCTATGGTGCCTCAAAGAGCAGTGTTTCATTGTTTTCCATGGCTAATATTCCATTGTGTACATGGACCACTTCTTCTTTTTCCACTCATCTGGTGATGGACCTTTGGGTTGCTTCCGTGTCTTGGCCACTGTGAAAATTCCTGCAGTGCAGCTGTTGAAGCCTGTGCCTTCTCGACTCTGGACTTCTCAGGTGAGAGTCTCAGCGGTGGGCCTGCTGAATGGAATGGTGGCTCAATTTTTACTTTGAAACACAGCTCCTTTCTGTTCTCATTATTGGCTGTTACCACTTTACATCTCACCAGCTGCTAGAGGGTACACAGTTCTCTAAAAGCCCTTCAGCATTTATTGTTTGTAGACTTTTAGCTGATGGTAGTTGGCATGTGTGAGTTGAAGCCTTTTTGGTGGTTAGATTTGCAAGAGTCTAATAATTCCTGATGTTGAGCTTTTATCCATTTTCCTCTTGTTTGAAAATGAGTAAAACTTACCCCTCCATACTATCTCCTTGAAAAATGTGCCAGTTTGGAATTTTTTTGGCCATTCCCTTCCTCCGCACAATTATGTAGGGCAGGTGTCCTTTACAGCCCTGAGTCCTTGTGAATGCTAAGTGACCATTAGCTGTGGGTTTAATGCCGCTCTTGCGGGAAACGGCCACAAGGCGGCAGCATTTCTACATTTCCAACTCTGGGTTTTTGGGCAACAGAGCTTTTCTGGAAATCGTGTTAGTAAGCTGCAAATTAGAGTGGAATGTGCCAGCGCAAACCCCCAAGAGCTTATATCTCCTAAATTGTTGTTTGTTTATTAAATTTAATTTTTATTAATTATCAGAGCAAATTTGATAAAAATATAGATTCTCCTAGGTGTACAGTTTCTGGTTCATCCTATCAATGTATCTGTCTGTTCCTCTTTCGATCCTTTCCCGTGTATGTTATTATAGAGTGTTGAGTAGACCTCTCTTTGTATTCCATAGGCACTTTGTGATTATATATTTCATATGTATTAGTGCATATCTGTTAACCCCCATGTCCTAAGTCAAACATTCCTTATTCCTTTCCATTTGGTTAAACATTAATTGGTTTTCTGAATCTATGCGTGTCCGTCTCTTGGAAATTGTTTCATGGGTACCAATGTTTAGGTAACACCTATAAGTGATGTCATAAGATGTCTGTCTATCGGTTTCTTTCTTACTTCAAGTTGGGTGATTATCTCTAGATCCTTCTATGATGGTGCCAACGGCACTGTTCCCTGCTTTTTCATGGCTAATATTCCATTGTGTACATGGACGACTTCTTCTTGGTGCATTTTTCTGTTGATGGACATTTCGGTGTCTTCCAGGTCTTGGCTATGGTACGTGTTGCTGCAGTGCAGGATTGCCAGCCTGTGTCTTTTTGATTCTGGTCTAATCAGGTGAAAGGCCCATGAGTGGGCCTACCAGATCACATGGTAGCTCCATACTTACCCTTAAACGCACCTCCATTCTGTTCTCACTACTGGCTGTGACCAGGTTTCATCCCACCAGCAGCTAAAGGGTACGCAGTTCTCTAAAACCCCTTCAGCGTTTATTCTTTGTAGACTTTTTTGCTGATGACCATTCTGACGGCTGTGAGGTGAACATTTTTGTACACTGGATTTGCATGGCTTTATTGATTCCTGATGTTCAGCCTTTTTCCATTCCCATTTTGTTAACAAAAAAGAAAGAAAGTAAAAGAAACAGAAGACAAATGTGCATAAAATATGCCTCTTGAAACTGTCGTTTTGTAACATGGACGTCTTTTGAATGTTTTGATCGATATACGACCCCAGGGTTTTTTTTCAGGGAGGTGTCATTTACAGGCCTGCAATTATTTTGAATATCAACTGACCATTAGCGCTGGGATTAAAGCTGCTGTTGTGTGAAACGGCCACAAGGTGGCAGCAGTTCTCCTTTACCAAATCCGGTTACTAGGGCAACAGAACCTCAATGGAAGTCGTGTTCTAGGTTGTAATTTAGAATGGAATGTATCAGGAAAGCCCCTTCAATTTATGTCTCACTATTTCTTGTTTGTTTTCTTAACTTAATTTTTATTTTTCATCACAGCAAGTTTGATTACAATGTTTGGCATGTTGTAGGTGTGCAAGATGTGGTTCTTTTACACATATACATATGTCTATTGTTCCTGGGATCCTTGTCCCATGTACGTTATGACAGAATGCTGAGTACTCTTCTCTTGGTATTCCATAGGTCTTTGGTGATTATATAGTTCACCTGTGTTTGTATATGTCTGTTAACCCCAATATCCTAATGTATCCAATCCTCACACCTTTCCATTGGTGAACCATAAGTTTGTTTAATGAATCTGTGATTGCCCTTCTCTGTGGAAATATCTTCACTGCTATCAATTTTTAGGTAACACCTATAAGTGATATCATACGATATGTGTCTCTCTCTTTCTGACTTAGTACAAGTCGCGTGACTACCTCTAGACTCATCTACGGTGCTGCACATGGCATTGTGTCCTTTTTTCCTTTGGTTAATATTCCATCTGTACATGTACCAGTTCTTCTTTGTCCACTCATCTGTTGATGGACTTTTTGGTTGCTTCCATGTCTTGGCTATTGTAATACAGCGGCAATGCACATTTGCCTGCCTGTGTCTTTCCAATTCTGTCTTTTTAGGTTATAGGCCCAGGAGTGGGCCTGCTGGATCATACAGTAGCAAAATGTTTACTTTACAAAGGCACCTCCATTCTGTTCTCATTAGTGGCTCTTACCAGGTTACGTCCCTCTTAAAGTTGAGGGTGTGCACTTCTCCACAACATCTTCAGCATTTACTGTTTGTAGTGGTTTTTTTGCTGATGTATATTCTGACCAGTGTGAGCTGATACCTCTTTGTGGTTGGATTTGCATGCGTCTCATAAACCCTTGAAATTGAGCTTTCTGGCATGTCCTTTTTTTCTTCAAACTGTGAGTACAGCTTACCTCTTCAAATTGTTTTCGTGACGTATGTGTGACATTTAGAAATATTTTGGCCATTACCTCCCTCAAGACATCTTGTGGGCAGGTTTCATTTACAGCCCTCCAGTACTGGTGCATATGAAGTGACCCTTAGCACAGGTTTTAAAGCTGCTGTTGCAGGTAACGGCCAGAGGGCGGCAGCATTTCTGCTTTTCCCAATCTGGTAACTAGGGAAACAGACCTTCCTGGCAGTGGTGTTCCTCGGTTATATATTAGAGTGGAATGTGCCCGGATAAACCCCCAAATGCTGATGTCTCCTTACTTATGTTTGTTTTCTAAATTGAATTTATATTTTTTATTGGAGTCATATTCCATTGTGTACATGGACCACTTCTTCTTGGTGCATTCCTCTGTTGATGGACATTTTCGTAGCTTCCAAGTGTTGTCTATGGTAAATATTGCTGGAGTGCAGGATTTTCAGCCTGTATCTTTTTTTATGGTTTTGATTTCTTTTGCGGTACGTGGGCCTCTCACTGTGGTGGCCCCTCCCGTTGCAGAGCAGAGGCTCCGGATGCACAGGCCCAGCAGCCATAGCTCACGGGACCAGCCTCTCCACGGCATGTGGGATATTCCCGGACCAGGGCACGAACCCGTGGTTCCTACATCGGCCGTGGACTCTAAACCCCTGTGCCACCAGTGAAGCTCAGCCGGTTTATATTTTTATTTTTATTTTTATTGCGGTACGCAGGCCTCTCACTGTTGTGGCCTATCCCATCGCGGAGCACAGGCTCCGGATGCACAGGCTCAGCAGCCATGGCTCACGGTCCCATCCGCTCCGCGTCAGGCGGACTCTCAACCTCTGTGCCACCAGGGAAGCCCATCCTGTTTATTTTTGATTCTCATCCTGTCAGGCGATAGGCCCAGCAGTGGGTATGCTTGTTTGCATGGTAGCTCAGTATTTACCTTTCTGAGGCACCTCCTTTGTGTTTTCCTTACTGGCTCTTACCATGTCCCACGTTGAACCAAGGGTAGGCATTTCTCCTCAAACCCTTCAGCATTTACTGTTTGCAGAATTTTTGCTGATGGCCATTCTGACTGGTGTGAGCTGATAGGTTTTTGGTAATTTGGATTTGCATGTCTTGAATTATTCCTGGTGTTCAGCATTTTTCCACGCCTTTTTAAAGTTCTGTTAAAATAACAGAAAAACACAGAGAGTACAATTAACCTCTTGAAATTGTCTTCTTGAAAGGTTGCCCTCTTTTGAATTTTTTGGTCAAGTTTCGAACCCAGGATTGTTTTTGAGGGCAGCTGTCATTCATAGGCCTGTAGTGAGTGTGAATATTTACTGAGCATTAGCACTGGGTTTAAAGCTGCTGTTTTGGGAAACGGCCACAAGGCGGCAGCATTTCTCCATTCCCAAATCTGGTTACTAGGGCAGCAGAGCCTTTCTGGAAGTCCTGTTCCTAGGTTGTAAATTAAAATGGAATGTGCCAGGAGAAACCCCAATAAGTTTATGTCACATTACTTCTTGTTTTAGTTTTTTTAATCGGGGTAATGATTAGAATACTGTTTGTCCTCAGTGTACACAATCTGGTTCATTTGTGCATAACATATATATATATATACATATATATATATTCATGTACAGAGCCACTTCCCATGTAAATTATTGCAGAGTGTTCCATAGACATCCCTTGCTATATGGTCGGTCTTTCTGTTATATGTATTTAATAGGTATTTGTACACGTATGGTAACCCTAATCTTAATTTTTCCATTCCCCCCAACTGTCCTTTTAGATAAGCATAGTTTGTTTTCTAAGCCTGTGAGTGTCCTTCTCTGTGGAAATATGTTCATTTGTGTCAGTTGTTAGATAACGCCTATAAGTGATATCATAGGATATGTCTTTTGCTTTCCGACTTACCTCATGTTCTGTGATTATCTCTAGGCTCATCTATGGTGCCTCAAAGAGCAGTGTTTCATTGTTTTCCATGGCTAATATTCCATTGTGTACATGGACCACTTCTTCTTTTTCCACTCATCTGGTGATGGACCTTTTGGTTGCTTCCGTGTCTTGGCCACTGTGAAAATTCCTGCAGTGCAGCTGTTGAAGCCTGTGCCTTCTCGACTCTGGACTTCTCAGGTGAGAGTCTCAGCGGTGGGCCTGCTGAATGGAATGGTGGCTCAATTTTTACTTTGAAACACAGCTCCTTTCTGTTCTCATTATTGGCTGTTACCACTTTACATCTCACCAGCAGCTAGAGGGTACACAGTTCTCTAAAACCCCTTCAGCATTTATTGTTTGTAGACTTTTAGCTGATGGTAGTTGGCATGTGTGAGTTGAAACCTTTTTGGTGGTTAGATTTGCAAGAGTCTAATAATTCCTGATGTTGAGCTTTTATCCATTTTCCTCTTGTTTGAAAATGAGTAAAACTTACCCCTCCATACTATCTCCTTGAAAAATGTGCCAGTTTGGAATTTTTTTGGCCATTCCCTTCCTCCGCACAATTATGTAGGGCAGGTGTCCTTTACAGCCCTGAGTCCTTGTGAATGCTAAGTGACCATTAGCTGTGGGTTTAATGCCGCTCTTGCGGGAAACGGCCACAAGGCGGCAGCATTTCTACATTTCCAACTCTGGGTTTTTGGGCAACAGAGCTTTTCTGGAAATCGTGTTAGTAAGCTGCAAATTAGAGTGGAATGTGCCAGCGCAAACCCCCAAGAGCTTATATCTCCTAAATTGTTGTTTGTTTATTAAATTTAATTTTTATTAATTATCAGAGCAAATTTGATAAAAATATAGATTCTCCTAGGTGTACAGTTTCTGGTTCATCCTATCAATGTATCTGTCTATTCCTCTTTCGATCCTTTCCCGTGTATGTTATTATAGAGTGTTGAGTAGACCTCTCTTTGTATTCCATAGGCACTTTGTGATTATATATTTCATATGTATTAGTGCATATCTGTTAACCCCCATGTCCTAAGTCAAACATTCCTTATTCCTTTCCATTTGGTTAAACATTAATTGGTTTTCTGAATCTATGCGTGTCCGTCTCTTGGAAATTGTTTCATGGGTACCAATGTTTAGGTAACACCTAGAAGTGATGTCATAAGATGTCTGTCTTTCGGTTTCTTTCTTACTTCAAGTTGGGTGATTATCTCTAGATCCTTCTATGATGGTGCCAACGGCACTGTTCCCTGCTTTTTCATGGCTAATATTCCATTCTGTACATGGACGACTTCTTCTTGGTGCATTTTTCTGTTGATGGACATTTCGGTGTCTTCCAGGTCTTGGCTATGGTACGTGTTGCTGCAGTGCAGGATTGCCAGCCTGTGTCTTTTTGATTCTGGTCTAATCAGGTGAAAGGCCCATGAGTGGGCCTACCAGATCACATGGTAGCTCCATATTTACCCTTAAACGCACCTCCATTCTGTTCTCACTACTGGCTGTGACCAGGTTTCATCCCACCAGCAGCTAAAGGGTACGCAGTTCTCTAAAACCCCTTCAGCGTTTATTCTTTGTAGACTTTTTTGCTGATGACCATTCTGACGGCTGTGAGGTGAACATTTTTGTACACTGGATTTGCATGGCTTTATTGATTCCTGATGTTCAGCCTTTTACCATTCCCATTTTGTTAACAAAAAAGAAAGAAAGTAAAAGAAACAGAAGACAAATGTGCATAAAATATGCCTCTTGAAACTGTCGTTTTGAAACATGGACGTCTTTTGAATGTTTTGATCGATATACGACCCCAGGGTTTTTTTTCAGGGAGGTGTCATTTACAGGCCTGCAATTATTTTGAATATCAACTGACCATTAGCGCTGGGATTAAAGCTGCTGTTGTGTGAAACGGCCACAAGGTGGCAGCAGTTCTCCTTTACCAAATCCGGTTACTAGGGCAACAGAACCTCAATGGAAGTCGTGTTCTAGGTTGTAACTTAGAATGGAATGTATCAGGAAAGCCCCTTCAATTTATGTCTCACTATGTCTTGTTCGTTTTTTTAAGTTAATTTTAATTTTTCATCACAGCAAGTTTGATTACAATGTTTGGCATGTTGTAGGTGTGCAAGATGTGGTTCTTTTACACATATACATATGTCTATTGTTCCTGGGATCCTTGTCCCATGTACGTTATGACAGAATGTTGAGTACTCTTCTCTTGGTGTTCCATAGGTCTTTGGTGATTATATAGTTCACCTGTGTTTGTATATGTCTGTTAACCCCAATATCCTAATGTATCCAATCCTCACACCTTTCCATTGGTGAACCATAAGTTTGTTTAATGAATCTGTGATTGCCCTTCTCTGTGGAAATATCTTCACTGCTATCAATTTTTAGGTAACACCTATAAGTGATATCATACGATATGTGTCTCTCTCTTTCTGACTTAGTACAAGTCGCGTGACTACCTCTAGACTCATCTACGGTGCTGCACATGGCATTGTGTCCTTTTTTACTTTGGCTAATATTCCATCTGTACATGTACCAGTTCTTCTTTGTCCACTCATGTGTTGATGGACTTTTTGGTTGCTTCCATGTGTTGGTTATTATACTACGGCGGCAATGCACATTTGCCTGCCTGTGTCTTTCCAATTTTGTCTTCTTAGGTTATAGGCCCAGGAGTGGGCCTGCTGGATCATACAGTAGCAAAATGTTTACTTTACAAAGGCACCTCCATTCTGTTCTCATTAGTGGCTCTTACCAGGTTACGTCCCTCTTAAACTTGAGGGTATGCACTTCTCCAAAACACCTTCAGCATTTACTGTTTGTAGTGTTTTTTTGCTGATGTATATTCTGACCAGTGTGAGCTGATACCTCTTTGTGGTTGGATTTGCATGCGTCTCATAAACCCTTGAAATTGAGCTTTCTGGCATGTCCTTTTTCTCTTCAAACTGTGAGTACAGCTTACCTCTTCAAATTGTTTTCGTGAAGTATGTGTGACATTTAGAAATATTTTGGCCATTACCTCCCTCAAGACATCTTGTGGGCAGGTTTCATTTACAGCCCTCCAGTACTGGTGCATATGAAGTGACCCTTAGCACAGGTTTTAAAGCTGCTGTTGCAGGTAACGGCCAGAGGGCGGCAGCATTTCTGCTTTTCCCAATCTGGTAACTAGGGAAACAGACCTTCCTGGCAGTGGTGTTCCTCGGTTATATATTAGAGTGGAATGTGCCCGGATAAACCCCCAAATGCTGATGTCTCCTTACTTATGTTTGTTTTCTAAATTGAATTTATATTTTTTATTGGAGTCATACTCCATTGTGTACGTGGACCACTTCTTCTTGGTGCATTCCTCTGTTGATGGACATTTTCGTAGCTTCCAAGTGTTGTCTATGGTAAATATTGCTGGAGTGCAGGATTTTCAGCCTGTATCTTTTTTTATGGTTTTGATTTCTTTTGCGGTACGTGGGCCTCTCACTGCGGTGGCCCCTCCCGTTGCAGAGCAGAGGCTCCGGATGCACAGGCCCAGCAGCCATAGCTCACGGGACCAGCCTCTCCACGGCATGTGGGATATTCCCGGACCAGGGCACGAACCCCTGGTTCCTGCATCGGCAGTGGACCCTAAAGCCCTGCGCCACTAGTGAAGCTCAGCCAGTTTATTTTATTATTTTTATTTTCTGGCGGTACGCGCGCCTCTCACTGTTGTGGCCTATCCCGTCGCGGAGCACAGGCTCTGGATGTGCAGGCTCAGCAGCCATGGCTCACGGGCCCAGCCGCTCCGCGTCATGTGGGATCTTCCCGGATCGGTGCAAGAATCTGTGTACCCTGCATCGGCAGGTGGACTCTGAACCTCTGCGCCACCAGGGAAGCCCAGCCTGTTTATTTTTGATTCTCATCCTGTCAGGCGATAGGCCCAGCAGTGGGTATGCTTGATTGAATGGTAGCTCAGTATTTACCTTTCCAAGGCACCTCCTTTGTGTTTTCCTTACTGTCTCTTACCATGTCCCACGTTCAACCAAGGGTAGGCATTTCTCCTCAAACCCTTGAGCATGTACTGTTTGCAGACTTTTTGCTCATGGCCATTCTGACTGGTGTGAGCTGATAGATTTTTTGTAATTTGGATTTGCGTGTCTTGAATTATTCCTAGTGCTCAGCATTTTTCCACGCCTTTTTAAAGTTCTGTTAAAATAACAGAAAAACACAGAGAGTACAATTAACCTCTTGAAATTGTCTTCTTGAAAGGTTGCCCTCTTTTGAATTTTTTGGTCAAGTTTCGAACCCAGGATTGTTTTTGAGGGCAGCTGTCATTCATAGGCCTGTAGTGAGTGTGAATATTTAGTGAGCATTAGCACTGGGTTTAAAGCTGCTGTTTTGGGAAACGGCCACAAGGCGGCAGCATTTCTCCATTCCCAAATCTGGTTACTAGGGCAGCAGAGCCTTTCTGGAAGTCCTGTTCCTAGGTTGTAAATTAAAATGGAATGTGCCAGGAGAAACCCCAATAAGTTTATGTCACATTACTTCTTGTTTTAGTTTTTTTAATCGGGGTAATGATTAGAATACTGTTTGTCCTCAGTGTACACAATCTGGTTCATTTGTGCATAACATATATATATACATATATATAGATTCATGTACAGAGCCACTTCCCATGTAAATTATTGCAGAGTGTTCCATAGACATCCCTTGCTATATGGTCGGTCTTTCTGTTATATGTATTTAATAGGTATTTGTACACGTATGGTAACCCTAATCTTAATTTTTCCATTCCCCCCAACTGTCCTTTTAGATAAGCATGGTTTGTTTTCTAAGCCTGTGAGTGTCCTTCTCTGTGGAAATATGTTCATTTGTGTCAGTTGTTAGATAACGCCTATAAGTGATATCATAGGATATGTCTTTTGCTTTCCGACTTACCTCATGTTCTGTGATTATCTCTAGGCTCATCTATGGTGCCTCAAAGAGCAGTGTTTCATTGTTTTCCATGGCTAATATTCCATTGTGTACATGGACCACTTCTTCTTTTTCCACTCATCTGGTGATGGACCTTTGGGTTGCTTCCGTGTCTTGGCCACTGTGAAAATTCCTGCAGTGCAGCTGTTGAAGCCTGTGCCTTCTCGACTCTGGACTTCTCAGGTGAGAGTCTCAGCGGTGGGCCTGCTGAATGGAATGGTGGCTCAATTTTTACTTTGAAACACAGCTCCTTTCTGTTCTCATTATTGGCTGTTACCACTTTACATCTCACCAGCTGCTAGAGGGTACACAGTTCTCTAAAAGCCCTTCAGCATTTATTGTTTGTAGACTTTTAGCTGATGGTAGTTGGCATGTGTGAGTTGAAGCCTTTTTGGTGGTTAGATTTGCAAGAGTCTAATAATTCCTGATGTTGAGCTTTTATCCATTTTCCTCTTGTTTGAAAATGAGTAAAACTTACCCCTCCATACTATCTCCTTGAAAAATGTGCCAGTTTGGAATTTTTTTGGCCATTCCCTTCCTCCGCACAATTATGTAGGGCAGGTGTCCTTTACAGCCCTGAGTCCTTGTGAATGCTAAGTGACCATTAGCTGTGGGTTTAATGCCGCTCTTGCGGGAAACGGCCACAAGGCGGCAGCATTTCTATATTTCCAACTCTGGGTTTTTGGGCAACAGAGCTTTTCTGGAAATCGTGTTAGTAAGCTGCAAATTAGAGTGGAATGTGCCAGCGCAAACCCCCAAGAGCTTATATCTCCTAAATTGTTGTTTGTTTATTAAATTTAATTTTTATTAATTATCAGAGCAAATTTGATAAAAATATAGATTCTCCTAGGTGTACAGTTTCTGGTTCATCCTATCAATGTATCTGTCTGTTCCTCTTTCGATCCTTTCCCGTGTATGTTATTATAGAGTGTTGAGTAGACCTCTCTTTGTATTCCATAGGCACTTTGTGATTATATATTTCATATGTATTAGTGCATATCTGTTAACCCCCATGTCCTAAGTCAAACATTCCTTATTCCTTTCCATTTGGTTAAACATTAATTGGTTTTCTGAATCTATGCGTGTCCGTCTCTTGGAAATTGTTTCATGGGTACCAATGTTTAGGTAACACCTAGAAGTGATGTCATAAGATGTCTGTCTTTCGGTTTCTTTCTTACTTCAAGTTGGGTGATTATCTCTAGATCCTTCTATGATGGTGCCAACGGCACTGTTCCCTGCTTTTTCATGGCTAATATTCCATTGTGTACATGGACGACTTCTTCTTGGTGCATTTTTCTGTTGATGGACATTTCGGTGTCTTCCAGGTCTTGGCTATGGTACGTGTTGCTGCAGTGCAGGATTGCCAGCCTGTGTCTTTTTTATTTCTTTGTTTTTTGCAGTATGCGGTCCTCTCACTGCTGTGGCCTCTACTATTGCTGAGCACAGGCTCCTGATGGGCAGTCCCTGCAGCCATAGCTCACAGGACCAGCCTCTTTGCAGCATGTGGCATCTTCCCGGACCGTGGCATGAACTCGTGTCCCGTGCATTGGCAGGCGGACTCTCAAGCACTGCACCACCAGTGAAGCTGAGCCTGTGACTTTTTGATTCTCACCCTGTCAGGCGATAATCCCAGACGTGGTATGCTTGATTTAATGGTTGCTCGAAATCCATTTTCTTACCCTAGCTTGTACCCTACAGATTATCCATTGGCTAACCCTAAACCTAACCCATACAGTAACAATAAGGGATACCCACAAACGTATCCCACAAACGTATCCTAACCCATTTTCATGCACTTACCTGTACCCTAAACCATACACGTTCCCTATCCCTAACACTTTGCTAACCAGTCCCTAAACCTATCACGTTTTCATACCCTAACCTGTACTCTAAAACTTACCCATTCACTAACCCGTACCCTAACTCTCAGCTGTATACTAACGCCTACCTTAACATGGACCTAACCCTCAGCCATTTTCGTGCCCTTACTTTTAGTATAAAGCATATCCATTTGCTAAGCCTACCCATACCCATTCCCTAACTGTAACCCTAACCTTAAACCTAGCACTTAACTTTACCCTAAACTGTACCCGAACACTAAGTGGTACTATAACCCATACCCTAACCCTATCACCCTTTTCGTACCCTTACCTATACCATAATCCTAAGCCTTACATTAACACTAACCCATACTCCAATATGTACCCTAACCTGAAGCTTGCACAAAAACGTACTCTAATCCTATCCCATACACTAACCAGTACCCTAAGCTGTACCGTAACACTAAACACTCCCCTAACTAGCACTCTAATGTGTACCCTAATCCTAACCTGTACCCTAAATCCTAATCATTACTGCTAGCTTAATTTTTATTTTCTATTTAAAACAATATATTTTTCTGGGGTTAAAACAAATTAGCTGCACAACAAAATAAAGCAAAAAGTATCATGATTGTCCCTTAAAATGCTAACTCTGAAATACTTAGTACTTCTGTTCTATGGACTGATATGTAGCATATAAAAAGTTTGAGAGCTATATTTTTCTACAGTGAGAAACATCATGTTTCACATCGCCTAGATAAACTGAGAAATCTAGACATTATGCTGGTTGTTTCAGTAAACGGGAAAGGAAGGTAACTGGTAAAATATTTTCCTTTAATCCTTTAAAATTTCAATTCTTAGTAAGAACTTGAATTATAATTGTACTTTTAAAAAGCAACAATGGAAATTTAAAAGAAGAGAATACATATTGTGTGTTTGATTACATTAAATAGAATTGTGAAATGCTGCCGCCCTCTGGCCGTTACCTGCAACAGCAGCTTTAAAACCTGTGCTAAGGGTCACTTCATATGCACCAGTACTGGAGGGCTGTAAATGAAACCTGCCCACAAGATGTCTTGAGGGAGGTAATGGCCAAAATATTTCTAAATGTCACACATACGTCACGAAAACAATTTGAAGAGGTAAGCTGTACTCACAGTTTGAAGAGAAAAAGGACATGCCAGAAAGCTCAATTTCAAGGGTTTATGAGACGCATGCAAATCCAACCACAAAGAGGTATCAGCTCACACTTGTCAGAATATACATCAGCAAAAAAACCACTACAAACAGTAAATGCTGAAGATGCTGTGGAGAAGTGCACACCCTCAACTTTAAGAGGGACGTAACCTGGTAAGAGCCACTAATGAGAACAGAATGGAGGTGCCTTTGTAAAGTAAACATTTTGCTACTGTATGATCCAGCAGGCCCACTCCTGGGCCTATAACCTAAAAAGACAGAATTGGAAAGACACAGGCAGGCAAATGTGCATTGCCGCCGTATTACAATAACCAACACATGGAAGCAACCAAAAAGTCCATCAACACATGAGTGGACAAAGAAGAACTGGTACATGTACAGATGGAATATTAACCAAAGGAAAAAAGGACACAATGCCATGTGCAGCACCGTAGATGAGTCTAGAGGTAGTCACGTGACTTGTACTAAGTCAGAAAGAGAGAGACACATATCGTATGATATCACTTATAGGTGTTACCTAAAAATTGATAGCAGTGAAGATATTTCCACAGAGAAGGGCAATCACAGATTCATTACACAAACTTATGGTTCACCAATGGGAAGGTGTGAGGATTGGATACATTAGGATATTGGGGTTAACAGACATATACAAACACAGGTGAACTATATAATCACCAAAGACCTATGGAATACCAAGAGAAGAGTACTCAACATTCTGTCATAACGTACATGGGACAAGGATCCCAGGAACAATAGACATATGTATAAGTGTAAAAGAACCACATCTTGCACACCTACAACATGCCAAACATTGTAATCAAACTTGCTGTGATGAAAAATAAAAGTTAAGTTAAAAAAACAAACAAGAAATAGTGAGACATAAATTGAAGGGGCTTTCCTGATACATTCCATTCTAAATTACAACCTAGAACACGACTTCCATTGAGGTTCTGTTGCCCTAGTAACCGGATTTGGTAAAGGAGAACTGCTGCCACCTTGTGGCCGTTTCACACAACAGCAGCTTTAATCCCAGCGCTAATGGTCAGTTGATATTCAAAATAATTGCAGGCCTGTAAATGACACCTCCCTGAAAAAAATTCCTGGGGTCGTATATCGATCAAAACATTCAAAAGACGTCCATGTTTCAAAACGACTGTTTCAAGAGGCATATTTTATGCACATTTGTCTTCTGTTTCTTTTACTTTCTTTCTTTTTTGTTAACAAAATGGGAATGGAAAAAGGCTGAACATCAGGAATCAATAAAGCCATGCAAATCCAGTGTACAAAAATGTTCACCTCACAGCCGTCAGAATGGTCATCAGCAAAAAAGTCTACAAAGAATAAATGCTGAAGGGGTTTTAGAGAACTGCGTACCCTTTAGCTGCTGGTGGGATGAAACCTGGTCACAGCCAGTAGTGAGAACAGAATGGAGGTGCGTTTAAGGGTACATATGGAGCTACCATGTGATCTGGTAGGCCCACTCATGGGCCTTTCACCTGATTAGACCAGAATCAAAAAGACACAGGCTGGCAATCCTGCACTGCAGCAACACGTACCATAGCCAAGACCTGGAAGAAACCGAAATGTCCATCAACAGAAAAATGCACCAAGAAGAAGTCGTCCATGTACACAATGGAATATTAGCCATGAAAAAGCAGGGAACAGTGCCGTTGGCACCATCATAGAAGGATCTAGAGATAATCACCCAACTTGAAGTAAGAAAGAAACCGAAAGAGACATCTTATGACATCACTTATAGGTGTTACCTAAACATTGATACCCATGAAATAATTTCCAAGAGACGGACACGCATAGATTCAGAAAACCAATTAATGTTTAACCAAATGGAAAGGAATAAGGAATGTATGAATTAGGACATGGGGGTTAACAGATATGCACTAATACATATGAAATATATAATCACAAAGTGCCTATGGAATACAAAGAGAAGTCTACTCAACACTCTATAATAACATACACGGGAAAGGATCGAAAGAGGAATAGACAGATACATTGATAGGATGAACCAGAAACTGTACACCTAGGAGAATCTACATTTTTATCAAATTTGCTCTGATACTTAGTAAAAATTAAATTTAATAAACAAACAACAATTTAGGAGATATAAGCTCTTGGGGGTTTGCACTGGCACATTCCACTCTAATTTGCAGCTTACTAACACGATTTCCAGAAAAGCTCTGTTGCCCAAAAACCCAGAGTTGGAAATGTACAAATGCTGCCGCCTTGTGGCCGTTTCCCGCAAGAGCGGCATTAAACCCACAGCTAATGGTCACTTAGCATTCACAAGGACTCAGGGCTGTAAAGGACACCTGCCCTACATAATTGTGCGGAGGTAGGGAATGGCCAAAAAAATTCCAAACTGGCACATTTTTCAAGGAGATAGTATGGAGGGGTAAGTTTTACTCATTTTCAAACAAGAGGAAAATGGATAAAAGCTCAACATCAGGAATTATTAGACTCATGCAAATCTAACCACCGAAAAGGTTTCAACTCACACATGCCAACTACCATCAGCTAAAAGTCTACAAACAATAAATGCTGAAGGGGTTTTAGAGAACTGTGTACCCTCTAGCTGCTGGTGAGATGTAAAGTGGTAACAGCCAATAATGAGAACAGAAAGGAGCTGTGTTTCAAAGTAAAAATTGATCCACCATTCCATTCAGCAGGCCCACCGCTGAGACTCTCACCTGAGAAGTCCAGAGTCGAGAAGGCACAGGCTTCAACAGCTGCACTGCACGAATTTTCACAATAGCCAAGACACGGAAGCAACCAAAAGGTCCATCACCAGATGAGTGGAAAAAGAAGAAGTGGTCCATGTACACAATGGAATATTAGCCATGGAAAACAATGAAACACTGCTCTTTGAGGCACCATAGATGAGCCTAGAGATAATCACAGAACATGAGGTAAGTCGGAAAGCAAAAGACATATCCTATGATATCACTTGTAGGCGTTATCTAACAACTGACACAAATGAACATATTTCCACAGAGAAAGACTCTCACAGGCTTAGAAAACAAACTATGCTTATCTAAAAGGGCAGGTGGGGGGAATGGAAAAATTAAGATTAGGGTTATCAAACGTGTACAAATACCTATTAAATACATATAACAGAAAGACCGACCATATAGCAAGGGATGTCTATGGAACACTGAAATAATTTACATGGGAAGTGGCTCTGTACATGAATATATATATGTATATATATATATATGTTATGCACAAATGAACCAGATTGTGTACACTGAGGACAAACAGTATTCTAATCATTACCCCGATTAAAAAAACTAAAATAAGAAGTAATGTGACATAAACTTATTGGGGCTTCTCCTGGCACATTCCATTTTAATTTACAACCTAGGAACAGGACTTCCAGAAAGGCTCTGCTGCCCTAGTAACCAGATTTGGGAATGGAGAAATGCTGCCGCCTTGTGGCCGTTTCCCAAAACAGCAGCTTTAAACCCAGTGCTAATGCTCACTAAATATTCACACTCATTACAGGCCTATGAATGACACCTGACCTCAAAAACAATCCTGGGTTCGAAACTTGACCAAAAATTTCTCACGGGCTGGGCCCGTGAGCCATGGCTGCTGATCCTGCGCATCCAGAGCCTGTGCTCCGTGATCAGATAGGCCACAACATTGAGAGGCCCGCATACCGCAAAAAAATAAAAATAAAAAAATAAACCGGCTGAGCTTCACTGGTGGCGCAGGGGTTTAGGGTCCACCGCCGATGCAGGAACCACGGGTTCGTGCCCCGGTCCGGGAATATCCCACATGCCGTGGAGAGGCTGGTCCCGTGAGCTATGGCTGCTGGGCCTGTGCATCCGGAGCCTCTGCTCTGCAACGGGAGGGGCCCCCGCAGTGAGAGGCCCACGTACCGCAAAAGAAATCAAAACCATAAAAAATGATACAGGCTGAAAATCCTGCACTCCAGCAATATTTACCATAGACAACACTTGGAAGCTACGAAAATGTCCATCAACAGAGGAATGCACCAAGAAGAAGTGGTCCATGTACACAATGGAATATGACTCCAATAAAAAATATAAATTCAATTTAGAAAACAAACATAAGTAAGGAGACATCAGCATTTGGGGGTTTATCCGGGCACATTCCACTCTAATATATTACCGAGGAACACCACTGCCAGGAAGGTCTGTTTCCCTAGTTACCAGATTGGGAAAAGCAGAAATGCTGCCGCCCTCTGGCCGTTACCTGCAACAGCAGCTTTAAAACCTGTGCTAAGGGTCACTTCATATGCACCAGTACTGGAGGGCTGTAAATGAAACCTGCCCACAAGATGTCTTGAGGGAGGTAATGGCCAAAATATTTCTAAATGTCACACATACGTCACGAAAACAATTTGAAGAGGTAAGCTGTACTCACAGTTTGAAGAGAAAAAGGACATGCCAGAAAGCTCAATTTCAAGGGTTTATGAGACGCATGCAAATCCAACCACAAAGAGGTATCAGCTAACAGTTGTCAGAATATACATCAGCAAAAAAACCACTACAAACAGTAAATGCTGAAGATGCTGTGGAGAAGTGCACACCCTCAACTTTAAGAGGGACGTAACCTGGTAAGAGCCACTAATGAGAACAGAATGGAGGTGCCTTTGTAAAGTAAACATTTTGCTACTGTATGATCCAGCAGGCCCACTCCTGGGCCTATAACCTAAAAAGACAGAATTGGAAAGACACAGGCAGGCAAATGTGCATTGCCGCCGTATTACAATAACCAACACATGGAAGCAACCAAAAAGTCCATCAACACATGAGTGGACAAAGAAGAACTGGTACATGTACAGATGGAATATTAACCAAAGGAAAAAAGGACACAATGCCATGTGCAGCACCGTAGATGAGTCTAGAGGTAGTCACGTGACTTGTACTAAGTCAGAAAGAGAGAGACACATATCGTATGATATCACTTATAGGTGTTACCTAAAAATTGATAGCAGTGAAGATATTTCCACAGAGAAGGGCAATCACAGATTCATTACACAAACTTATGGTTCACCAATGGGAAGGTGTGAGGATTGGATACATTAGGATATTGGGGTTAACAGACATATACAAACACAGGTGAACTATATAATCACCAAAGACCTATGGAATACCAAGAGAAGAGTACTCAACATTCTGTCATAACGTACATGGGACAAGGATCCCAGGAACAATAGACATATGTATAAGTGTAAAAGAACCACATCTTGCACACCTACAACATGCCAAACATTGTAATCAAACTTGCTGTGATGAAAAATAAAAGTTAAGTTAAAAAAACAAACAAGAAATAGTGAGACATAAATTGAAGGGGCTTTCCTGATACATTCCATTCTAAATTACAACCTAGAACACGACTTCCATTGAGGTTCTGTTGCCCTAGTAACCGGATTTGGTAAAGGAGAACTGCTGCCACCTTGTGGCCGTTTCACACAACAGCAGCTTTAATCCCAGCGCTAATGGTCAGTTGATATTCAAAATAATTGCAGGCCTGTAAATGACACCTCCCTGAAAAAAATTCCTGGGGTCGTATATCGATCAAAACATTCAAAAGACGTCCATGTTTCAAAACGACTGTTTCAAGAGGCATATTTTATGCACATTTGTCTTCTGTTTCTTTTACTTTCTTTCTTTTTTGTTAACAAAATGGGAATGGAAAAAGGCTGAACATCAGGAATCAATAAAGCCATGCAAATCCAGTGTACAAAAATGTTCACCTCACAGCCGTCAGAATGGTCATCAGCAAAAAAGTCTACAAAGAATAAATGCTGAAGGGGTTTTAGAGAACTGCGTACCCTTTAGCTGCTGGTGGGATGAAACCTGGTCACAGCCAGTAGTGAGAACAGAATGGAGGTGCGTTTAAGGGTACATATGGAGCTACCATGTGATCTGGTAGGCCCACTCATGGGCCTTTCACCTGATTAGACCAGAATCAAAAAGACACAGGCTGGCAATCCTGCACTGCAGCAACACGTACCATAGCCAAGACCTGGAAGAAACCGAAATGTCCATCAACAGAAAAATGCACCAAGAAGAAGTCGTCCATGTACACAATGGAATATTAGCCATGAAAAAGCAGGGAACAGTGCCGTTGGCACCATCATAGAAGGATCTAGAGATAATCACCCAACTTGAAGTAAGAAAGAAACCGAAAGAGACATCTTATGACATCACTTATAGGTGTTACCTAAACATTGATACCCATGAAATAATTTCCAAGAGACGGACACGCATAGATTCAGAAAACCAATTAATGTTTAACCAAATGGAAAGGAATAAGGAATGTATGAATTAGGACATGGGGGTTAACAGATATGCACTAATACATATGAAATATATAATCACAAAGTGCCTATGGAATACAAAGAGAAGTCTACTCAACACTCTATAATAACATACACGGGAAAGGATCGAAAGAGGAATAGACAGATACATTGATAGGATGAACCAGAAACTGTACACCTAGGAGAATCTACATTTTTATCAAATTTGCTCTGATACTTAGTAAAAATTAAATTTAATAAACAAACAACAATTTAGGAGATATAAGCTCTTGGGGGTTTGCACTGGCACATTCCACTCTAATTTGCAGCTTACTAACACGATTTCCAGAAAAGCTCTGTTGCCCAAAAACCCAGAGTTGGAAATGTACAAATGCTGCCGCCTTGTGGCCGTTTCCCGCAAGAGCGGCATTAAACCCACAGCTAATGGTCACTTAGCATTCACAAGGACTCAGGGCTGTAAAGGACACCTGCCCTACATAATTGTGCGGAGGTAGGGAATGGCCAAAAAAATTCCAAACTGGCACATTTTTCAAGGAGATAGTATGGAGGGGTAAGTTTTACTCATTTTCAAACAAGAGGAAAATGGATAAAAGCTCAACATCAGGAATTATTAGACTCATGCAAATCTAACCACCGAAAAGGTTTCAACTCACACATGCCAACTACCATCAGCTAAAAGTCTACAAACAATAAATGCTGAAGGGGTTTTAGAGAACTGTGTACCCTCTAGCTGCTGGTGAGATGTAAAGTGGTAACAGCCAATAATGAGAACAGAAAGGAGCTGTGTTTCAAAGTAAAAATTGATCCACCATTCCATTCAGCAGGCCCACCGCTGAGACTCTCACCTGAGAAGTCCAGAGTCGAGAAGGCACAGGCTTCAACAGCTGCACTGCACGAATTTTCACAATAGCCAAGACACGGAAGCAACCAAAAGGTCCATCACCAGATGAGTGGAAAAAGAAGAAGTGGTCCATGTACACAATGGAATATTAGCCATGGAAAACAATGAAACACTGCTCTTTGAGGCACCATAGATGAGCCTAGAGATAATCACAGAACATGAGGTAAGTCGGAAAGCAAAAGACATATCCTATGATATCACTTGTAGGCGTTATCTAACAACTGACACAAATGAACATATTTCCACAGAGAAAGACTCTCACAGGCTTAGAAAACAAACTATGCTTATCTAAAAGGGCAGGTGGGGGGAATGGAAAAATTAAGATTAGGGTTATCAAACGTGTACAAATACCTATTAAATACATATAACAGAAAGACCGACCATATAGCAAGGGATGTCTATGGAACACTGAAATAATTTACATGGGAAGTGGCTCTGTACATGAATATATATATGTATATATATATATATGTTATGCACAAATGAACCAGATTGTGTACACTGAGGACAAACAGTATTCTAATCATTACCCCGATTAAAAAAACTAAAATAAGAAGTAATGTGACATAAACTTATTGGGGCTTCTCCTGGCACATTCCATTTTAATTTACAACCTAGGAACAGGACTTCCAGAAAGGCTCTGCTGCCCTAGTAACCAGATTTGGGAATGGAGAAATGCTGCCGCCTTG
The DNA here is from genome assembly GCF_025265405.1 of Mesoplodon densirostris. Classification (NCBI taxonomy): domain Eukaryota; kingdom Metazoa; phylum Chordata; class Mammalia; order Artiodactyla; family Ziphiidae; genus Mesoplodon; species Mesoplodon densirostris. The sequence goes on along the minus strand of NC_082681.1, from coordinate 127,273,886 downwards.
TGGCCGTTTCCCAAAACAGCAGCTTTAAACCCAGTGCTAATGCTCACTAAATATTCACACTCATTACAGGCCTATGAATGACACCTGACCTCAAAAACAATCCTGGGTTCGAAACTTGACCAAAAATTTCTCACGGGCTGGGCCCGTGAGCCATGGCTGCTGATCCTGCGCATCCAGAGCCTGTGCTCCGTGATCAGATAGGCCACAACATTGAGAGGCCCGCATACCGCAAAAAAATAAAAATAAAAAAATAAACCGGCTGAGCTTCACTGGTGGCGCAGGGGTTTAGGGTCCACCGCCGATGCAGGAACCACGGGTTCGTGCCCCGGTCCGGGAATATCCCACATGCCGTGGAGAGGCTGGTCCCGTGAGCTATGGCTGCTGGGCCTGTGCATCCGGAGCCTCTGCTCTGCAACGGGAGGGGCCCCCGCAGTGAGAGGCCCACGTACCGCAAAAGAAATCAAAACCATAAAAAATGATACAGGCTGAAAATCCTGCACTCCAGCAATATTTACCATAGACAACACTTGGAAGCTACGAAAATGTCCATCAACAGAGGAATGCACCAAGAAGAAGTGGTCCATGTACACAATGGAATATGACTCCAATAAAAAATATAAATTCAATTTAGAAAACAAACATAAGTAAGGAGACATCAGCATTTGGGGGTTTATCCGGGCACATTCCACTCTAATATATTACCGAGGAACACCACTGCCAGGAAGGTCTGTTTCCCTAGTTACCAGATTGGGAAAAGCAGAAATGCTGCCGCCCTCTGGCCGTTACCTGCAACAGCAGCTTTAAAACCTGTGCTAAGGGTCACTTCATATGCACCAGTACTGGAGGGCTGTAAATGAAACCTGCCCACAAGATGTCTTGAGGGAGGTAATGGCCAAAATATTTCTAAATGTCACACATACGTCACGAAAACAATTTGAAGAGGTAAGCTGTACTCACAGTTTGAAGAGAAAAAGGACATGCCAGAAAGCTCAATTTCAAGGGTTTATGAGACGCATGCAAATCCAACCACAAAGAGGTATCAGCTAACAGTTGTCAGAATATACATCAGCAAAAAAACCACTACAAACAGTAAATGCTGAAGATGCTGTGGAGAAGTGCACACCCTCAACTTTAAGAGGGACGTAACCTGGTAAGAGCCACTAATGAGAACAGAATGGAGGTGCCTTTGTAAAGTAAACATTTTGCTACTGTATGATCCAGCAGGCCCACTCCTGGGCCTATAACCTAAAAAGACAGAATTGGAAAGACACAGGCAGGCAAATGTGCATTGCCGCCGTATTACAATAACCAACACATGGAAGCAACCAAAAAGTCCATCAACACATGAGTGGACAAAGAAGAACTGGTACATGTACAGATGGAATATTAACCAAAGGAAAAAAGGACACAATGCCATGTGCAGCACCGTAGATGAGTCTAGAGGTAGTCACGTGACTTGTACTAAGTCAGAAAGAGAGAGACACATATCGTATGATATCACTTATAGGTGTTACCTAAAAATTGATAGCAGTGAAGATATTTCCACAGAGAAGGGCAATCACAGATTCATTACACAAACTTATGGTTCACCAATGGGAAGGTGTGAGGATTGGATACATTAGGATATTGGGGTTAACAGACATATACAAACACAGGTGAACTATATAATCACCAAAGACCTATGGAATACCAAGAGAAGAGTACTCAACATTCTGTCATAACGTACATGGGACAAGGATCCCAGGAACAATAGACATATGTATAAGTGTAAAAGAACCACATCTTGCACACCTACAACATGCCAAACATTGTAATCAAACTTGCTGTGATGAAAAATAAAAGTTAAGTTAAAAAAACAAACAAGAAATAGTGAGACATAAATTGAAGGGGCTTTCCTGATACATTCCATTCTAAATTACAACCTAGAACACGACTTCCATTGAGGTTCTGTTGCCCTAGTAACCGGATTTGGTAAAGGAGAACTGCTGCCACCTTGTGGCCGTTTCACACAACAGCAGCTTTAATCCCAGCGCTAATGGTCAGTTGATATTCAAAATAATTGCAGGCCTGTAAATGACACCTCCCTGAAAAAAATTCCTGGGGTCGTATATCGATCAAAACATTCAAAAGACGTCCATGTTTCAAAACGACTGTTTCAAGAGGCATATTTTATGCACATTTGTCTTCTGTTTCTTTTACTTTCTTTCTTTTTTGTTAACAAAATGGGAATGGAAAAAGGCTGAACATCAGGAATCAATAAAGCCATGCAAATCCAGTGTACAAAAATGTTCACCTCACAGCCGTCAGAATGGTCATCAGCAAAAAAGTCTACAAAGAATAAATGCTGAAGGGGTTTTAGAGAACTGCGTACCCTTTAGCTGCTGGTGGGATGAAACCTGGTCACAGCCAGTAGTGAGAACAGAATGGAGGTGCGTTTAAGGGTACATATGGAGCTACCATGTGATCTGGTAGGCCCACTCATGGGCCTTTCACCTGATTAGACCAGAATCAAAAAGACACAGGCTGGCAATCCTGCACTGCAGCAACACGTACCATAGCCAAGACCTGGAAGAAACCGAAATGTCCATCAACAGAAAAATGCACCAAGAAGAAGTCGTCCATGTACACAATGGAATATTAGCCATGAAAAAGCAGGGAACAGTGCCGTTGGCACCATCATAGAAGGATCTAGAGATAATCACCCAACTTGAAGTAAGAAAGAAACCGAAAGAGACATCTTATGACATCACTTATAGGTGTTACCTAAACATTGATACCCATGAAATAATTTCCAAGAGACGGACACGCATAGATTCAGAAAACCAATTAATGTTTAACCAAATGGAAAGGAATAAGGAATGTATGAATTAGGACATGGGGGTTAACAGATATGCACTAATACATATGAAATATATAATCACAAAGTGCCTATGGAATACAAAGAGAAGTCTACTCAACACTCTATAATAACATACACGGGAAAGGATCGAAAGAGGAATAGACAGATACATTGATAGGATGAACCAGAAACTGTACACCTAGGAGAATCTACATTTTTATCAAATTTGCTCTGATACTTAGTAAAAATTAAATTTAATAAACAAACAACAATTTAGGAGATATAAGCTCTTGGGGGTTTGCACTGGCACATTCCACTCTAATTTGCAGCTTACTAACACGATTTCCAGAAAAGCTCTGTTGCCCAAAAACCCAGAGTTGGAAATGTACAAATGCTGCCGCCTTGTGGCCGTTTCCCGCAAGAGCGGCATTAAACCCACAGCTAATGGTCACTTAGCATTCACAAGGACTCAGGGCTGTAAAGGACACCTGCCCTACATAATTGTGCGGAGGTAGGGAATGGCCAAAAAAATTCCAAACTGGCACATTTTTCAAGGAGATAGTATGGAGGGGTAAGTTTTACTCATTTTCAAACAAGAGGAAAATGGATAAAAGCTCAACATCAGGAATTATTAGACTCATGCAAATCTAACCACCGAAAAGGTTTCAACTCACACATGCCAACTACCATCAGCTAAAAGTCTACAAACAATAAATGCTGAAGGGGTTTTAGAGAACTGTGTACCCTCTAGCTGCTGGTGAGATGTAAAGTGGTAACAGCCAATAATGAGAACAGAAAGGAGCTGTGTTTCAAAGTAAAAATTGATCCACCATTCCATTCAGCAGGCCCACCGCTGAGACTCTCACCTGAGAAGTCCAGAGTCGAGAAGGCACAGGCTTCAACAGCTGCACTGCACGAATTTTCACAATAGCCAAGACACGGAAGCAACCAAAAGGTCCATCACCAGATGAGTGGAAAAAGAAGAAGTGGTCCATGTACACAATGGAATATTAGCCATGGAAAACAATGAAACACTGCTCTTTGAGGCACCATAGATGAGCCTAGAGATAATCACAGAACATGAGGTAAGTCGGAAAGCAAAAGACATATCCTATGATATCACTTGTAGGCGTTATCTAACAACTGACACAAATGAACATATTTCCACAGAGAAAGACTCTCACAGGCTTAGAAAACAAACTATGCTTATCTAAAAGGGCAGGTGGGGGGAATGGAAAAATTAAGATTAGGGTTATCAAACGTGTACAAATACCTATTAAATACATATAACAGAAAGACCGACCATATAGCAAGGGATGTCTATGGAACACTGAAATAATTTACATGGGAAGTGGCTCTGTACATGAATATATATATGTATATATATATATATGTTATGCACAAATGAACCAGATTGTGTACACTGAGGACAAACAGTATTCTAATCATTACCCCGATTAAAAAAACTAAAATAAGAAGTAATGTGACATAAACTTATTGGGGCTTCTCCTGGCACATTCCATTTTAATTTACAACCTAGGAACAGGACTTCCAGAAAGGCTCTGCTGCCCTAGTAACCAGATTTGGGAATGGAGAAATGCTGCCGCCTTGTGGCCGTTTCCCAAAACAGCAGCTTTAAACCCAGTGCTAATGCTCACTAAATATTCACACTCATTACAGGCCTATGAATGACACCTGACCTCAAAAACAATCCTGGGTTCGAAACTTGACCAAAAATTTCTCACGGGCTGGGCCCGTGAGCCATGGCTGCTGATCCTGCGCATCCAGAGCCTGTGCTCCGTGATCAGATAGGCCACAACATTGAGAGGCCCGCATACCGCAAAAAAATAAAAATAAAAAAATAAACCGGCTGAGCTTCACTGGTGGCGCAGGGGTTTAGGGTCCACCGCCGATGCAGGAACCACGGGTTCGTGCCCCGGTCCGGGAATATCCCACATGCCGTGGAGAGGCTGGTCCCGTGAGCTATGGCTGCTGGGCCTGTGCATCCGGAGCCTCTGCTCTGCAACGGGAGGGGCCCCCGCAGTGAGAGGCCCACGTACCGCAAAAGAAATCAAAACCATAAAAAATGATACAGGCTGAAAATCCTGCACTCCAGCAATATTTACCATAGACAACACTTGGAAGCTACGAAAATGTCCATCAACAGAGGAATGCACCAAGAAGAAGTGGTCCATGTACACAATGGAATATGACTCCAATAAAAAATATAAATTCAATTTAGAAAACAAACATAAGTAAGGAGACATCAGCATTTGGGGGTTTATCCGGGCACATTCCACTCTAATATATTACCGAGGAACACCACTGCCAGGAAGGTCTGTTTCCCTAGTTACCAGATTGGGAAAAGCAAAAATGCTGCCGCCCTCTGGCCGTTACCTGCAACAGCAGCTTTAAAACCTGTGCTAAGGGTCACTTCATATGCACCAGTACTGGAGGGCTGTAAATGAAACCTGCCCACAAGATGTCTTGAGGGAGGTAATGGCCAAAATATTTCTAAATGTCACACATACGTCACGAAAACAATTTGAAGAGGTAAGCTGTACTCACAGTTTGAAGAGAAAAAGGACATGCCAGAAAGCTCAATTTCAAGGGTTTATGAGACGCATGCAAATCCAACCACAAAGAGGTATCAGCTCACACTTGTCAGAATATACATCAGCAAAAAAACCACTACAAACAGTAAATGCTGAAGATGCTGTGGAGAAGTGCACACCCTCAACTTTAAGAGGGACGTAACCTGGTAAGAGCCACTAATGAGAACAGAATGGAGGTGCCTTTGTAAAGTAAACATTTTGCTACTGTATGATCCAGCAGGCCCACTCCTGGGCCTATAACCTAAAAAGACAGAATTGGAAAGACACAGGCAGGCAAATGTGCATTGCCGCCGTATTACAATAACCAACACATGGAAGCAACCAAAAAGTCCATCAACACATGAGTGGACAAAGAAGAACTGGTACATGTACAGATGGAATATTAACCAAAGGAAAAAAGGACACAATGCCATGTGCAGCACCGTAGATGAGTCTAGAGGTAGTCACGTGACTTGTACTAAGTCAGAAAGAGAGAGACACATATCGTATGATATCACTTATAGGTGTTACCTAAAAATTGATAGCAGTGAAGATATTTCCACAGAGAAGGGCAATCACAGATTCATTACACAAACTTATGGTTCACCAATGGGAAGGTGTGAGGATTGGATACATTAGGATATTGGGGTTAACAGACATATACAAACACAGGTGAACTATATAATCACCAAAGACCTATGGAATACCAAGAGAAGAGTACTCAACATTCTGTCATAACGTACATGGGACAAGGATCCCAGGAACAATAGACATATGTATAAGTGTAAAAGAACCACATCTTGCACACCTACAACATGCCAAACATTGTAATCAAACTTGCTGTGATGAAAAATAAAAGTTAAGTTAAAAAAACAAACAAGAAATAGTGAGACATAAATTGAAGGGGCTTTCCTGATACATTCCATTCTAAATTACAACCTAGAACACGACTTCCATTGAGGTTCTGTTGCCCTAGTAACCGGATTTGGTAAAGGAGAACTGCTGCCACCTTGTGGCCGTTTCACACAACAGCAGCTTTAATCCCAGCGCTAATGGTCAGTTGATATTCAAAATAATTGCAGGCCTGTAAATGACACCTCCCTGAAAAAAAATCCTGGGGTCGTATATCGATCAAAACATTCAAAAGACGTCCATGTTTCAAAACGACTGTTTCAAGAGGCATATTTTATGCACATTTGTCTTCTGTTTCTTTTACTTTCTTTTTTGTTAACAAAATGGGAATGGAAAAAGGCTGAACATCAGGAATCAATAAAGCCATGCAAATCCAGTGTACAAAAATGTTCACCTCACAGTTGTCAGAATGGTCATCAGCAAAAATGTCTACAAAGAATAATGCTGAAGGGGTTTTAGAGAACTGTGTACCCTTGAGCTGCTGGTGGGATGAAACCTGGTCACAGCCAGTAGTGAGAACAGAATGGAGGTGCGTTTAAGGGTACATATGGAGCTACCATGTGATCTGGTAGGCCCACTCATGGGCCTTTCACCTGATTAGACCAGAATCAAAAAGACACAGGCTGGCAGTCCTGCACTGCAGCAACACGTACCATAGCCAAGACCTGGAAGAAACCAAAATGTCCATCAACAGAAAAATGCACCAAGAAGAAGTCGTCCATGTACACAATGGAATATTAGCCATGAAAAAGCAGGGAACAGTGCCGTTGGCACCATCATAGAAGGATCTAGAGATAATCACCCAACTTGAAGTAAGAAAGAAACCGAAAGACAGACATCTTATGACATCACTTATAGGTGTTACCTAAACATTGATACTCATGAAATAATTTCCAAGAGACGGACACGCATAGATTCAGAAAACCAATTAATGTTTAACCAAATGGAAAGGAATAAGGAATGTATGAATTAGGACATGGGGGTTAACAGATATGCACTAATACATATGAAATATATAATCACAAAGTGCCTATGGAATACAAAGAGAGATCTACTCAACACTCTATAATAACACACACGGGAAAGGATCGAAAGAGGAATAGACAGATACATTGATAGGATGAACCAGAAACTGTACACCTAGGAGAATCTACACTTTTATCAAATTTGCTCTGATAATTAATAAAAATTGAATTTAATAAACAAACAACAATTTAGGAGATATAAGCTCTTGGGGGTTTGCGCTGGCACATTCCACTCTAATTTGCAGCTTACTAACACGATTTCCAGAAAAGCTCTCTTGCCCAAAAACCCAGAGTTGGAAATGTAGAAATGCTGCCGCCTTGTGGCCGTTTCCCGCAAGAGCGGCATTAAACCCACAGCTAATGGTCACTTAGCATTCACAAGGACTCAGGGCTGTAAAGGACACCTGCCCTACATAATTGTGCGGAGGTAGGGAATGGCCAAAAAATTCCAAACTGGCACATTTTTCAAGGAGATAGTATGGAGGGGTAAGTTTTACTCACTCATTTTCCAAAAAGAGGAAAATGGATAAAAGCTCAACATCAGGAATTATTAGACTCATGCAAATCTAACCTCCAAAAAGGTTTCAACTCACACATGCCAACTACCATCAGCTAAAAGTCTACAAACAATAAATGCTGAAGGGCTTTTAGAGAACTGTGTACCCTCTAGCTGCTGGTGAGATGTAAAGTGGTAACAGCCAATAATGAGAACAGAAAGGAGCTGTGTTACAAAGTAAAAATTGAGCCTCCATTCCAATCAGCAGGCCCACCGCTGAGACTCTCACCTGAGAAGTCCAGAGTCGAGAAGGCACAGGCTTCAACAGCTGCACTGCACGAATTTTCACAATAGCCAAGACACGGAAGCAACCAAAAGGTCCATCACCAGATGAGTGGAAAAAGAAGAAGTGGTCCATGTACACAATGGAATATTAGCCATGGAAAACAATGAAACACTGCTCTTTGAGGCACCATAGAGGAGCCTAGAGATAATCACAGAACATGAGGTAAGTCGGAAAGCAAAAGACATATCCTATGATATCACTTGTAGGCGTTATCTAACAACTGACACAAATCAACATATTTCCACAGAGAAAGACACTCACAGGCTTAGAAAACAAACTATGCTTATCTAAAAGGACAGGTGGGGGGAATGGAAAAATTAAGATTAGGGTTAACATACGTGTACAAATACCTATTAAATACATATAACAGAAAGGCCGACCATATAGCAAGGGTTGTCTATGGAACACTCTGCAATAATTTACATGGGAAGTGGCTCTGTACATGAATATATATATATATATATATATGTATATATATATGTTATGCACAAATGAACCAGATTGTGTACACTGAGGACAAACAGTATTCTAATCATTACCCCGATTAAAAAAACTAAAACAAGAAGTAATGTGACATAAACTTATTGGGGTTTCTCCTGGCACATTCCATTTTAATTTACAACCTAGGAACAGGACTTCCAGAAAGGCTCTGCTGCCCTAGTAACCAGATTTGTGAATGGAGAAATGCTGCCGCCTTGTGGCCGTTTCCCAAAACAGCAGCTTTAAACCCAGTGCTAATGCTCACTAAATATTCACACTCACTACAGGCCTATGAATGACAGCTGCCCTCAAAAACAATCCTGGGTTCGAAACTTGACCAAAAAATTCAAAAGAGGGCAACCTTTCAAGAAGACAATTTCAAGAGGTTAATTGTACTCTCTGTGTTTTTCTGTTATTTTAACAGAACTTTAAAAAGGCGTGGAAAAATGCTGAGCACTAGGAATAATTCAAGACACGCAAATCCAAATTACAAAAAACCTATCAGCTCACACCAGTCAGAATGGCCATGAGCAAAAAGTCTGCAAACAGTACATGCTGAAGGGTTTGAGGAGAAATGCCTACCCTTCGTTGAACGTGGGACATGGTAAGAGACAGTAAGGAAAACACAAAGGAGGTGCCTTGGAAAGGTAAATACTGAGCTACCATTCAATCAAGCATACCCACTGCTGGGCCTATCGCCTGACAGGATGAGAATCAAAAATAAACAGGCTGGGCTTCCCTGGTGGCGCAGAGGTTCAGAGTCCACCTGCCGATGTAGGGTACACAGATTCTTGCACCGATCCGGGAAGATCCCACATGACGCGGAGCGGCTGGGCCCGTGAGCCATGGCTGCTGAGCTTGCACATCCAGAGCCTGTGCTCCGCGACGGGATAGGCCACAACAGTGAGAGGCGCGCGTACCGCCAGAAAATAAAAATAATAAAATAAACTGGCTGAGCTTCACTAGTGGCGCAGGGCTTTAGGGTCCACCGCCGATGCAGGAACCAGGGATTCGTGCCCTGGTCCGGGAATATCCCACATGCCGTGGAGAGGCTGGTCCCGTGAGCTATGGCTGCTGGGCCTGTGCATCCGGAGCCTCTGCTCTGCAACGGGAGTGGCCACCGCAGTGAGAGGCCCACGTACCGCAAAAGAAATCAAAACCATAAAAAAAGATACAAGCTGAAAATCCTGCACTCCAGCAATATTTACCATAGACAACACTTGGAAGCTACGAAAATGTCCATCAACAGAGGAATGCACCAAGAAGAAGTGGTCCACGTACACAATGGAGTATGACTCCAATAAAAAATATAAATTCAATTTAGAAAACAAACATAAGTAAGGAGACATCAGCATTTGGGGGTTTATCCGGGCACATTCCACTCTAATATATAACCGAGGAACACCACTGCCAGGAAGGTCTGTTTCCCTAGTTACCAGATTGGGAAAAGCAGAACTGCTGCCACCCTCTGGCCGTTACCTGCAACAGCAGCTTTAAAACCTGTGCTAAGGGTCACTTCATATGCACCAGTACTGGAGGGCTGTAAATGAAACCTGCCCACAAGATGTCTTGAGGGAGGTAATGGCCAAAATATTTCTAAATGTCACACATACTTCACGAAAACAATTTGAAGAGGTAAGCTGTACTCACAGTTTGAAGAGAAAAAGGACATGCCAGAAAGCTCAATTTCAAGGGTTTATGAGACGCATGCAAATCCAACCACAAAGAGGTATCAGCTCACACTGGTCAGAATATACATCAGCAAAAAATCACTACAAACAGTAAATGCTGAAGGTGTTGTGGAGAAGTGCATACCCTCAAGTTTAAGAGGGACGTAACCTGGTAAGAGCCACTAATGAGAACAGAATGGAGGTGCCTTTGTAAAGTAAACATTTTGCTACTGTATGATCCAGCAGGCCCACTCCTGGGCCTATAACCTAAGAAGACAAAATTGGAAAGACACAGGCAGGCAAATGTGCATTGCCGCCGTAGTATAATAACCAACACATGGAAGCAACCAAAAAGTCCATCAACACATGAGTGGACAAAGAAGAACTGGTACATGTACAGATGGAATATTAGCCAAAGTAAAAAAGGACACAATGCCATGTGCAGCACCGTAGATGAGTCTAGAGGTAGTCACGCGACTTGTACTAAGTCAGAAAGAGAGAGACATATCGTATGATATCACTTATAGGTGTTACCTAAAAATTGATAGCAGTGAAGATATTTCCACAGAGAAGGGCAATCACAGATTCATTAAACAAACTTATGGTTCACCAATGGAAAGGTGTGAGGATTGGATACATTAGGATATTGGGGTTAACAGACATATACAAACACAGGTGAACTATATAATCACCAAAGACCTATGGAATACCAAGAGAAGAGTACTCAACATTCTGTCATAACGTACATGGGACAAGGATCCCAGGAACAATAGACATATGTATATGTGTAAAAGAACCACATCTTGCACACCTACAACATGCCAAACATTTTAATCAAACTTGCTGTGATGAAAAATTAAAATTAACTTAAAAAAACGAACAAGACATAGTGAGACATAAATTGAAGGGGCTTTCCTGATACATTCCATTCTAAGTTACAACCTAGAACACGACTTCCATTGAGGTTCTGTTGCCCTAGTAACCGGATTTGGTAAAGGAGAACTGCTGCCACCTTGTGGCCGTTTCACACAACAGCAGCTTTAATCCCAGCGCTAATGGTCAGTTGATATTCAAAATAATTGCAGGCCTGTAAATGACACCTCTCTAAAAAAAAATCCTGGGGTCGTATATCGATCAAAACTTTCAAAAGACGTCCATGTTTCAAAACAACAGTTTCAAGAGGCATATTTTATGCACATTTGTCTTCTGTTTCTTTTACTTTCTTTCTTTTTTGTTAACAAAATGGGAATGGAAAAAGGCTGAACATCAGGAATCAATAAAGCCATGCAAATCCAGTGTACAAAAATGTTCACCTCACAGCCGTCAGAATGGTCATCAGCAAAAAAGTCTACAAAGAATAAACGCTGAAGGGGTTTTAGAGAACTGCGTACCCTTTAGCTGCTGGTGGGATGAAACCTGGTCACAGCCAGTAGTGAGAACAGAATGGAGGTGCGTTTAAGGGTAAATATGGAGCTACCATGTGATCTGGTAGGCCCACTCATGGGCCTTTCACCTGATTAGACCAGAATCAAAAAGACACAGGCTGGCAATCCTGCACTGCAGCAACACGTACCATAGCCAAGACCTGGAAGAAACCGAAATGTCCATCAACAGAAAAATGCACCAAGAAGAAGTCGTCCATGTACACAATGGAATATTAGCCATGAAAAAGCAGGGAACAGTGCCGTTGGCACCATCATAGAAGGATCTAGAGATAATCACCCAACTTGAAGTAAGAAAGAAACCGAAAGACAGACATCTTATGACATCACTTATAGGTGTTACCTAAACATTGATACCCATGAAATAATTTCCAAGAGACGGACACGCATAGATTCAGAAAACCAATTAATGTTTAACCAAATGGAAAGGAGTAAGGAATGTATGAATTAGGACATGGGGGTTAACAGATATGCACTAATACAGAAGAAATATATAATCACAAAGTGCCTATGGAATACAAAGAGAGGTCTACTCAACACTCTATAATAACATACACGGGAAAGGATCGAAAGAGGAATAGACAGATACATTGATAGGATGAACCAGAAACTGTACACCTAGGAGAATCTACATTTTTATCAAATTTGCTCTGATAATTAATAAAAATTAAACTTAATAAACAAACAACAATTTAGGAGATATAAGCTCTTGGGGGTTTGCGCTGGCACATTCCACTCTAATTTGCAGCTTACTAACACGATTTCCAGAAAAGCTCTGTTGCCCAAAAACCCAGAGTTGGAAATGTAGAAATGCTGCCGCCTTGTGGCCGTTTCCCGCCAGAGCGGCATTAAACCCACAGCTAATGGTCACTTAGCATTCACAAGGACTCAGGGCTGTAAAGGACACCTGCCCTACATAATTGTGCGGAGGTAGGGAATGGCCAAAAAAATTCCAAACTGGCACATTTTTCAAGGATATAGTATGGAGGGGTAAGTTTTACTCACTCATTTTCAAAAAAGAGGAAAATGGATAAAAGCTCAACATCAGGAATTATTAGACTCATGCAAAACTAACCACCAAAAAGGTTTCAACTCACACATGCCAACTACCATTAGCTAAAAGTCTACAAACAATAAATTTTGAAGGGCTTTTAGAGAACTCTGTACCCTCTAGCTGCTGGTGAGATGTAAAGTGGTAACAGCCAATAATGAGAACAGAAAGGAGCTGTGTTTCAACGTAAAAATTGAGCCACCATTCCATTCAGCAGGCCCACCGCTGAGACTCTCACCTGAGAAGTCCAGAGTCGGGAAGGAACAGGCTTCAACAGCTGCACTGCATGAATTTTCACAATAGCCAAGACACGGAAGCAACCAAAAGGTCCATCACCAGACGAGAGGAAAAAGAAGTGGTCCATGTACACAATGGAATATTAGCCATGGAAAACAATGAAACACTGCTCTTTGAGGCACCATAGATGAGCCTAGAGATAATCACAGAACATGAGGTAAGTCGGAAAGCAAAAGACATATCCTATGATATCACTTATAGGCGTTATCTAACAACTGACACAAATGAACATATTTCCACAGAGAAAGACACTCACAGGCTTAGAAAACAAACTATCCTTATCTAAAAGGACAGGTGGGGGGAATGGAAAAATTAAGATTAGGGTTACCATACATGTACAAATACCTATTAAATACATATAACAGAAAGACCGACCATATAGCAAGGTATGTCTATGGAACACTCTGCAATAATTTACATGGGAAGTGGCTCTGTACATGAATATATATATATATGTATATATATATGATATGCACAAATGAACCAGATTGTGTACACTGAGGACAAACAGTATTCTAATCACTACCCCGATTAAAAAACTAAAACAAGAAGTAATGTGACATAAACTTATTGGGGTTTCTCCTGGCACATTCCATTTTAATTTACAACCTAGGAACAGGACTTCCAGAAAGGCTCTGCTGCCCTAGTAACCAGATTTGGGAATGGAGAAATGTTGCCGCCTTGTGGCCGTTTCCCAAAACAGCAGCTTTAAACCCAGTGCCAATGCTCACTAAATATTCACACTCATTAGAGGCCTATGAATGACAGCTGCCCTCAAAAACAATCCTGGGTTCGAAACTTGACCAAAAAATTCAAAAGAGGGCAACCTTTCAAGAAGACAATTTCAAGAGGTTAATTGCACTCTCTGTTTTTTTCTGGTATTTTAACAGAATTTTAAAAAGGCGTGGAAAATGCTGAACACTAGGAATAATTCAAGGCATGCAAATCCAAATTACCAAAAACCTATCAGCTCACACCAGTCAGAATGGCCATCAGCAAAAAGTCTGCAAACAGTAAATGCTGAAGGGTTTGAGGAGAAATGCCTACCCTTGGTTCAACGTGGGACATGGTAAGAGCCAGTAAGGAAAACACAAAGGAGGTGCCTTGGAAAGGTAAATACTGAGCTACCATTCAATCAAGCATACCCACTGCTGGGCCTATCGCCTGACAGGATGAGAATCAAAAATAAACAGTCTGGGCTTCCCTGGTGGCGCAGAGGTTCAGAGTCCGCCTGCCGATGCAGGGGACACGGGTTGGTGCCCCAGTCCGGGAAGATCCCACATGACGCGGAGCGGCTGGGCCCGTGAGCCATGGCTGCTGAGCCTGCGCATCCAGAGCCTGTGTTCCATGACGGGATAGGCCACAACAGTGAGAGGCCCGCGTACCACAAAAAATAAAAATAAAAAAATAAACCGGCTGAGCTTCACTGGTGGTGCATGGGTTTAGGGTCCACCGCCGATGCAGGAACCACGGGTTCGTGCCCCTGTCCGGGAATATCCCACATGCCGTGGAGAGGCTGGTCCCGTGAGCTATGGCTGCTGGGCCTGTGCATCCGGAGCCTCTGCTCTGCAACGGGAGGGCCCACCGCAGTGAGAGGCCCACGTACCGCAAAAGAAATCAAAACCATAAAAAAAGATACAGGCTGAAAATCCTGCACTCCAGCAATATTTACCATAGACAACACTTGGAAGCTACGAAAATGTCCATCAACAGAGGAATGCACCAAGAAGAAGTGGTCCATGTACACAATGGAATATGACTCCAATAAAAAATATAAATTCAATTTAGAAAACAAACATAAGTAAGGAGACATCAGCATTTGGGGGTTTATCCGGGCACATTCCTCTCTAATATATTACCGAGGAACACCACTGCCAGGAAGGTCTGTTTCCCTAGTTACCAGATTGGGAAAAGCAGAAATGCTGCCGCCCTCTGGCCGTTACCTGCAACAGCAGCTTTAAAACCTGTGCTAAGGGTCACTTCATATGCACCAGTACTGGAGGGCTGTAAATGAAACCTGCCCACAAGATGTCTTAAGGGAGGTAATGGCCAAAATATTTCTAAATGTCACACATACGTCACGAAAACAATTTGAAGAAGTAAGCTGTACTCACAGTTTGAAGAAAAAAGGACATGCCAGAAAGCTCTGTTTGAAGGGTTTATGAGATGCATGCAAATCCAACCACAAAGAGGTATATCAGCTCACACTGGTCAGAATATACATCAGCAAAAAAACACTACAAACAGTAAATGCTGAAGGTGTTGTGGAGAAGTGCATACCCTCAACTTTAACAGGGACGTAACCGGTAAGAGCCACTAATGAGAACAGAATGGAGGTGCCTCTGTAAATTAAACATTTTGCTACTGTATGATCCAGCAGGCCCACTCCTGGGCCTATAACCTAAAAAGACAGAATTGGAAAGACACAGGCAGGCAAATGTGCATTGCCGCTGTATTACAATAGCCAAGACATGGAAGCAACCAAAAAGTCCATCAACACGTGAGTGGACAAAGAAGAACTGGTACATGTACAGAGGGAATATTAGCCAAGGGTAAAAAGGACACAATGCCATGTGCAGCATCGAAGATGAGTCTAGAGGTAGTCTCGCGACTTGTACTAATTCAGAAAAAAAGAGACACATATCGTATGATATCACTTATAGGTGTTACCGAAAAATTGATAGCAGTGAAGATATTTCCACAGAGAAGGGTAATCACAGATCCATTAAACAAACTTATGGTTCACCAATGGAAAGGCGTGAGGATTGGATACATTAGGATATTGGGGTTAACAGACATATACAAACACAGGTGAAATATATAATCACCAAACACCTACAGAATACCAAGAGAAGACTACTCAACATTCTGTCATAACGTACATGGGACAAGGATCCCAGGAAGAACACACATATGTATTTGTGTAAAAGAACAACATGGTGCACACCTACAGCAAGCCAAACATTGTAATCAAACATGCTGTGATAAAAAATAAAAATTAAATTAAAAAAACGAACAAGAAGCAGTGAGACAAACATAAGGGGCTTTTTCCTGGCACATTCCATTCTAAATTACAGCCTAGAACACGACTTCCATTGAGGCTCTGTTGCCCTACTAACCAGATTTGGTAAAGTAGATCTGCTGCCACCTTGTGGCCGTTTCACACAACAGCAGCTTTAATCCCAGGGCTAATGGTCAGTTCATATTCAAAATAATTGCAGGCCTGTAAATGACACCTGCCCTGAAAACAAATCCTGGGGTCGTATATCGACCAAAAAGTGCAACAGACGTCCATATTTCGAAACGACAGTTTCAAGAGGCATATTTTACGCACATTTGTGTTCTGCTTCTTTTTCTTTATTTGTTTTGTTACAAAACGGGAATGGAAAACGGCAACCCTCAGAGTGGGAGGAAATATTTGCAAACGAATCAATGGACAAAGGTTTAATCTCCAATATATATAAACAGCTCATGCAGCTTAATAATAAAAAGACAAACAACCCAATACAAAATTGGGTAGAAGATCTAAATAGACATTTCTTCAAAGAAGACACAGAGATGGCCAAGACGCACATGAAAAGCTGCTCAACATCACTAATTATTAGAGAAATGCAAATCAAAACGTCAAGGAGGTATCACCACACACCTGTTAGAATGGGCATCATCAGAAAATCTACAAACAACAAATGCTGGGGAGGGTGTGGACAAAGGGAACCCTCTTCCACTATTGCTGGGAATGTAAATTGATGCAGTCACTATGGAGAACAGTATGGAGGTTCCTTAAAAAACTAAAAATAGAATTACCATATGATCCAGCAATCCCACTTCTGGGCATATACCCAGACAAAGCCATAAATCAAAAACACACATTGACCACAATGTTCATTGCAGCTCTATTTACAATAGCCAGGTAATGGAAGCAACCTAAATGCCCACAGACAGACGAATGGATAAAGAGGTGGTACATATATAAAATGGAATATTACTCAGCCATACAAAGGAATGAAACTGGGTCATTTGTAGAGACGTCAATGGATCTAGAGACTGTCATACAGAGTGAAGTAAGTCACAAAGAGAAAAACAAATATTGTATATTAATGCATATATGTGGAACCTAGAAAAATGGTACAGATGAACCGGTTTGCAGGGCAGAAATAGAGACACAGAGGTAGAGAACAAACGTATGGACACCAAGGGGGGGGAGCAATGGGGTGGTGGTTGTGGGATGAGTTGGGAGATTGGGATTGACCTGTATACATGTATATGTATAAAATAGATAACTAATAATAACCTGCTGTATAAAAAAATAAATAAAATTAAATTTCAAAAGTTTAAAAAATAAATAAAATTTAACAATAAAACAGAAAATAGTTCTTCCCTTCACACAGATGTATTTATATGAATGAATTATTTCCATGCTTATATCTATAAATGCATAAAAGAGGAATAAGATCTACCTTGAACCAAAAAAGAAAAAAAAACAGAACCCACCAGATATACAGAGGAAAACCCTATCAGGGCACTTGCTCCAGTGGGAAACAATTCTGAAGTTGGTCAGAGGTGGGGAATCAACTCCCATGCAGCCAGCAGCCCCCCCTCCAGGAGCGTCCTCATTGCAAACCTGGGGGACCGCGCTGAGGCGTCTGTGAGTAAACGTGAGCTGAGTCCCAGGCCAGCTGCTGCTGAACTGTTCCCACCCTTCCCAGGTAAAACACCTCAATATGTACAAGGACTTGAAAGCCTAGAGGAAGGGCTGTGGAGCCACACCAGCAACAGCACGCAGGCCGACTTGGTGCCTGCAGGCCAGCCAGGATGGTCCTGGCCCCGGGCCCTCTTCTGGAAGCTTTCCATTTCCCTGCCTGAGATACCCCTCCTGTCCCGGCCCCCACTGCTTTTCTCCTTCCTCACCTCTGCCCGGGGAGAAATTCCAGCAGAAGGTATGGGTGACACACTCTTCTTTAGCAGGTGGCAGCCTGGCAACTCCTGCAGAAAGTCCAGCAGAGCCCCACTCACACCGGGCCACCCACAAAGCCTTGGCCCCTCACTCCCTCCCACCAGCACAGCCCCGAGACTGCTGACGGGGCAGAGAATATGGCGTCAGGCACAGCTGCAGGGGCTCTTGCTGCCTGCAGTGGTGTTTATATTGACCTCAAGCCAGGCACACCTGGGGAGGGCTGGCTGGCAGGGTCAGGCTGCCCAGGTCAGCCAATCCTCACCCCTCAGGGGCTCACATTGCAGAAAATGGACCTCGCTGAACCGGCCAGGTCCTGAGACTCAGGAAAGACAAGGGGCTGCAGCTCCGGCTTGTTTTCTAATCATTTTATCTGGCTCGTGAGTGGGAGACAACTTCAAGAAGACCCTCCGCCTCTCCTAATGAGAGGAACCCAGGAGTCAGGGAGAGGAGGGGTGATGGGTGGAGACAGAGGCCTGGTGCCCCGGCTGCAGTGGAAGTCTCTGGAAGACCAGGCAGAGGGAGGCCGCTCAGAGTGATGCCCAGGGTCACAGACCTGTCAGAGCTGCTGTTTGTTAGTTCAAGTCCTGCTCTCAGGTGCTCTGTGTCAGCTCCGAGTGACAGGCGATCTGGCGTGCTCTGAAATGAGGGCTATGTGCACGGTTCCTGTGTGCCCAGCCGTGCCGTGGTACCTGCCCAGGGGAGCTCCGTATCCTGGGAAGGGTCTGACCACGAGAGCCCCATGGGCTGCTGGGTAGTTGCACACGTGAGCTCCATAACCTGGGAGTGGCCTGACCATGAGAGCCCTGTGGGCTGCTGGGGACCTGCCCAGGAGTGCCCCATGGGCTGCTGGGTAGTTGCACACGTGAGCTCCATAACCTGGGAGTGGCCTGACCATGAGAGCCCCGTGGGCTGCTGGGGACCTGCCCAGGTGAGCCCCATATCCTGGGAGGGGCCTGACCAGGAGAGCCCCATGGGCTGCTGGGTAGTTGCGCAGGTGAGCTCCATAACCTGGGATTGCCCTGACCACGAGAGCCCCGTGGGCTGCTGGGGACCTGGTAAAGGATGTCAGGACAGTCAGTGAAGCCACCGAGGATATACATCCAGTAGTTTCTAATTCCTACACCCTGCTGGTCATTCTACCATCCACCAGGACATGCTATTCTGAATTAGACTTCAGTGATGCCTTCTTCTGTATTCGATTGGTCCCAGAAAGGCTCTGCTGCCCTAGTAACCAGATTTGGGAATGGAGAAAGGCTGCCGCCTTGTGGCCGTTTCCCACAACAGCAGATTTAAACCCAGTGCTAATGCTCACTAAATATTCACACTCATTGCAGGCCTGTGAATGACACCTGCCCTCAAAAACAATCCTGGGGTCGAAAATTGACCAAAAAATTCAAAAGAGGGCAACCATCCAAGAATACAATTTCAAGAGGTTAATTGTACTCTCCGTTTTTTTTCTGTTTTTTTTAACAGAAATTTAAAAAGGCGTGGAGAAATGATGAACACTAGTAATAATTAAAGACATGCAAATCCAAATTACAAAAAACCTATCAGCTCACACCAGTCAGAATGGCCATCAGCAAAAATTCTGCAAACAATAAATGCTGAAGGGGTTTTGGAGAAATGCCTACACTTGGTTCAACGTGGGACACAGTAAGAGCCAGTAATGAAAGCAAAAATGAGGTGCCTTGTAAAGGCAAATACTGAGCTACCATCCAATCAAGCATACCCACTGCTGGGCCTGACGCCTGAGGGGATGAGAATCAAAAAGACACAGGCTGGGCTTCACTGGTGGCACAGTGGTTGAGAGTCTGCCTGCCAATGCAGGGGACATGGGTTCATGCCCCAGTTCGGGAAGATCCCACATGCCGCGGAGCGGCTGGTCCCGTGAGCTATGGCGGCTGGGCCTGCATGTCCGGAGCCTGTGCTCTGCAATGGGAGGGTCCACGGCAGTGAGAGGCCCACGTACCGCAAAAAAAAAAAAAAGACACAGGCTGGCAATCCTGCACTCCAGCAATATTTACCATAGCCAACACTTGGAAGCTATAAAAATGTCCATCCACAGAGGAAGGCACAAAGAAGAAGTGGTCCGTGTACACAATGGAATATGACTCCAATAAAAAAATATAAATTCAATTTATAAAACAAACATAAGTAAGGAGACATCAGCTTTTGGGGGCACATTCCACTCTAATATATAACCGAGGAACACCACTGCCAGGATGGTCTGTTTCCCTAGTTACCAGATTGGGAAAAGCAGAAATGCTGCCACCCTCTGGCCGTTACCTGCAACAGCAGCTTTAAAACCTGTGCTAAGGGTCACTTCATATGCACCAGTACTGGAGGGCTGTAAATGAAACCTGCCCTCCAAATGTCTTGAGGGCTGTAATGGCCAAAATATTTCTAAATGTCACACATACTTCACGAAAACAATTTGAAGAGGTAAGCTATACTCACAGTTTGAAGAAAAAAAGGACATGCCGGGCCTCCCTGGTGGCGCAAGTGGTTGAGAGTCCGCCTGCCGATGCAGGGGATACGGGTTCGTGCCCCGGTCTGGGAGGATCCCATATGCCGCGGAGCGGCTGGGCCTGTGAGCCATGGCCGCTGAGCCTGCGCGTCCGGAGCCTGCGCGTCCGGAGCCTGTGCTCCGCAACGGGGGAGGCCACAACAGTGAGAGGCCCGCATACCGCAAAAAAAAAAAAAAAAAGGACATGCCAAAAAGCTCAATTTCAAAGGATTATGAGACACATGCAAATCCAACCACAAAGTGGTATCAGCACACACTCGTCAGAATAAACATCAGCAAAAATACTACAAACAATAAACGCTGAAGATGTTGTGGAGAAGAGCATAACCTCAACTTTAAGTGGGACGTAACCTGGTAAGAGCCACTAATGAGAACAGAATGGAGGTGCCTCTACAAGGTAAACATTTTGCTACCATATGATCCAGCAGGCCCACTCCTGGGCCTATCACCTAAGAACACAGAATTGGAAAGACACAGGCAGGCAAATGTGCATTGCCGCAGCATTACAAGAGCCATGACACGGAAGCAACCAAAAAGTCCATCAACAGATGAGTGGACAAAGAAGAACTGGTACATGTACAGACAGACTATTAGCCAAGGGAAAAAAGGACACAATGCCATTTGCAGCACCGTAGATGAGTCTAGAGGTAATCACGTGACTTGTAGTAAGTCAGAAAGAGAAAGACACATATTGTATGATATCACTTATAGGTGTTACCGAAAAATTGATACCAGTGAAGATATTTCCACAGAGAAGGGCAATCACAGATTCATTAAACAAACTTATGGTTCACCAATGGAAAGGCGTGAGGATTGGATACATTAGGATATTGGCGTTAACAGACATATACAAACACAGGTGAAATATATAATCACCAAACACCTACAGAATACCAAGAGAAGAGTACTCAACATTCTGTCATAACGTACATGGGACAAGGATCCCAGGAAGAACAGACACATGTATATGTGTAAAAGAACCACATGGTGCACACCTACAACAAGCCAAACATTGTAATCAAACTTGCTGTGATAAAAAATAAAAATTAAATTAAAAAACGAACAAGAAGTAGTGAGACAAACTTAAGGGGCTTTTTCCTGGCACATTCCATTCTAAATTACAACCTAGAACACGACTTCCATTGAGGCTCTGTTGCCCTAGTAACCAGGTTTGGTAAAGGAGAACTGCTGCCACCTTGTGGCCGTTTCACACAACAGCAGCTTTAATCCCAGGGCTAATGGTCAGTTGATATTCAAAATAATTGCAGGCCTGTAAATGACACCTGCCCTGAAAACAAATCCTGGGGTCGTATATCGACGAAAAAATCCAACAGACGTCCACATTTCAAAACGACAGTTTCAAGAGGCATATTTTACGCACATTTGTGTTCTGCTTCTTTTTCTTTCTTTCTTTCGTTACAAAACGGGAATGGAAAAAGGCAACCCTCAGAATGGGAGGAAATATTTGCAAATGAATCAATGGACAAAGGTTTAATCTCCAATATATATAAACAGCTCATGCAGTTTAATATTAGAAAAACAAACAACCCAATACAAAAATGGGTAGAAGATCTAAATAGACATTTCTTCAAAGAAGACACAGAGATGGTCAAGACGCACATGAAAAGCTGCTCAACATCACTAATTAGTAGAGAAATGCAAATCAAAACTAAGAGGTATCACCACACACCTGTTAGAATGGGAATCATCAGAAAATCTACAAACAACAAATGCTGGGGAGGGTGTGGACAAAAGAAACCCTCTTCCACTATTGCTGGGAATGTAAATTGATGCAGTCACTATGGAGAACAGTATGGAGGTTCCTTAAAAAACTAAAAATAGAATTACCATATGATCCAGCAATCCCACTTCTGGGCATATACCCAGACAAAGCCATAAATCAAAAACACACATTGACCACAATGTTCATTGCAGCTCTATTTACAATAGCCAGGTAATGGAAGCAACCTAAATGCCCACAGACAGACGAATGGATAAAGAGGTGGTACATATATAAAATGGAATATTACTCAGCCATACAAAGGAATGAAACTGGGTCATGTGTAGAGACGTCGATGGATCTAGAGACTGTCATACAGAGTGAAGTAAGTCACAAAGAGAAAAACAAATATTGTATATTAATGCATATATGTGGAACCTAGAAAAATGGTACAGATGAACCGGTTTGCAGGGCAGAAATAGAGACACAGAGGTAGAGAACAAACGTATGGACACCAAGGGGGGGAAGCCATGGGGTGGTGGTTGTGGGATGAGTTGGGAGATTGGGATTGACCTGTATACATGTATATGTATAAAATAGATAACTAATAATAACCTGCTGTATAAAAAAATAAATAAAATTAAATTTCAAAAGTTTAAAAAATAAATAAAATTTAAAAATAAAACAGAAAATAGTTCTTCCCTTCACACAGATGTATTTATATGAATGAATTATTTCCATGCTTATATCTATAAATGCATAAAAGAGGAATAAAATCTACCTTGAACCAAAAAAAGAAAAAAAAAAACAGAACCCACCAGATATACAGAGGAAAACCCTATCAGGGCACTTGCTCCAGTGGGAAACAATTCTGAAGTTGGTCAGAGGTGGGGAATCAACTCCCATGCAGCCAGCAGCACCCCCTCCAGGAGCGTCCTCATTGCAAAGCTGGGGGACCGCGCTGAGGCGTCTGTGAGTAAACGTGAGCTGAGTCCCAGGCCAGCTGCTGCTGAACTGTTCCCACCCTTCCCAGGTAAAACACCTCAATATGTACAAGGACTTGAAAGCCTAGAGGAAGGGCCGTGGAGCCACACCAGCAACAGCACGCAGGCCGACTTGGTGCCTGCAGGCCAGCCAGGATGGTCCTGGCCCCGGGCCCTCTTCTGGAAGCTTTCCATTTCCCTGCCTGAGATACCCCTCCTGTCCCGGCCCCCACTGCTTTTCTCCTTCCTCACCTCTGCCCGGGGAGAAATTCCAGCGGAAGCTATGGGTGACACATCCTCTTCTTTAGCAGGTGGCAGCCTGGCAACTCCTGCAGAAAGTCCAGCAGAGCCCCACTCACACCGCGCCACCCACAAAGCCGTGGCCCCTCACTCCCTCCCACCAGCACAGCCCTGAGACTGCTGACGGGGCAGAGAATATGGCGTCAGGCACAGCTGCAGGGGCTCTTGCTGCCTGCAGTGGTGTTTATATTGACCTCAAGCCAGGCACACCTGGGGAGGGCTGGCTGGCAGGGTCAGGCTGCCCAGGTCAGCCAATCCTCACCCCTCAGGGGCTCACATTGCAGAAAATGGACCTCGCTGAACCGGCCAGGTCCTGAGACTCAGGAGAGACAAGGGGCTGCAGCTCCGGCTTGTTTTCTAATCATTTTATCTGGCTCGTGAGTGGGAGACAACTTCAAGAAGACCCTCCGCCTCTCCTAATGAGAGGAACTCAGGAGTCAGGGAGAGGAGGGGTGATGGGTGGAGACAGAGGCCTGGTGCCCCGGCTGCAGTGGAAGTCTCTGGAAGACCAGGCAGAGGGAGGCCGCTCAGAGTGATGCCCAGGGTCACAGACCTGTCGGAGCTGCTGTTTGTTAGTTCAAGTCCTGCTCTCAGGTGCTCTGTGTCAGCTCCGAGTGACAGGCGATCTGGCGTGCTCTGAAATGAGGGCTATGTGCATGGTTCCTGTGTGCCCAGCCCTGCCGTGGTACCTGCCCAGGGGAGCTCCGTATCCTGGGAGGGGTCTGACCACGAGAGCCCCATGGGCTGCTGGGTAGTTGCACACGTGAGCTCCATAACCTGGGAGTGGCCTGACCATGAGAGCCCCATGGGCTGCTGGGGACCTGCCCAGGTGAGCCCCATATCCTGGGAGGGGCCTGACCAGGAGAGCCCCATGGGCTGCTGGGTAGTTGCGCAGGTGAGCTCCATAACCTGGGATTGCCCTGACCACGAGAGCCCCGTGGGCTGCTGGGGACCTGGTAAAGGATGTCAGGACAGTCAGTGAAGCCACCGAGGATATACATCCAGTAGTTCCTAATTCCTACACCCTGCTGGTCATTCTACCATCCACCAGGACATGCTATTCTGAATTAGACTTCAGTGATACCTTCTTCTGTATTCCATTGGTCCCAGAAAGGCTCTGCTGCCCTAGTAACCAGATTTGGGAATGGAGAAAGGCTG